>NC_058518.1:481825369-482125764 GCF_904849725.1 Hordeum vulgare subsp. vulgare | reverse complement strand
AAAAAGAATTTTTAATAAACATAGTTTTTAATTGAAAATAACAAAATAGATAATAGTTTGGATAGTCAAAATTATTAATTATGAAAATATAAAATAGTTTTTCATTATTTATTCAATTTCAAACACTTTTCATTATCATAGTTTTGTCAAATTCTCAAATATGCAAAAAGAATTTTTAATAAACATAGTTTTTAATTGAAAATAACAAAATAGATAATAGTTTGGATAGTCAAAATTATTAATTATGAAAATAGAAAATAGTTTTGCATTATTTATTCAATTTCAAACACTTTTCGTTATCATAGTTTTGTGAAATTCTCAAATATGCAAAAAGAATTTTTAATAAACATAGCTTTTAATTGAAAATAACAAAAATAGATAATAGTTTGGATAGTCAAAATTACTAATTATGAAAATAGAAAAAAAAATTGAAACTGTATGAGAATTTATAGAGAAAATTCAATCTAAATTCAAAGTGAACTCACTTTGAATTCAGGTTGAATTTTCTCCATAATTTCAAATATAGTTTCAATTTTCAGTGAGTTTAGGCCCGTAAGCCTGCTTTAGAGAGGAGCTCGATGGAGAAGGTGCGACGGGGCTTATAAACAAGTGTTAGTCCCCCTCGCTGGGCGAGGTGGGACTAAACTTATCGTGCAGCCGAGGAGGGGCTTTAGTCGCGGGTGGAGCCACGCCCCGGGACTAAAGCCCCTCGCCTGCCGCCTGCCAAGGAGGGGCTTTAGTCCCGGTGCGTGGCTCCACCCGGGGCTAAAGCCCCCTGCTTCCCGCCTTCTGGTCTGCCCGAAAAAGGGCCTTTAGTCCCGGGTCGTGGCTCCACCCGGGACTAAAGGGTGTCTTTACTCCCGGTTCGAGCCCCGAACCGGGACTAAAGATCCTACTATATATACAGCCCGGACGAAAATCCAAATCCAAACGCCATTTCGTTCTCTTCTTCCTCTCGCTCGCCTCTCCTGCCCGGCGCGGCAACGGACGAACTCCTCGATGCCGCCAGGCTGCCCGCCGTCGCCGTCGCCCTGCCGTCCTCCTCGCCGGCGCCGGACCTCCTCGCGCGCCCTTGTCCCTGTCGTCGACGCCCTGTCGTCCTGCTCGCCGGCGCCCTCCCACTCCGGTAAGCCCCCCACCCCCTCCTCCCCATGCCGAACACGTACGAAGGACGAGCCGCCGGCGCCCGCCGGCGGGGACGCCACCGCCACCGTCGTGCCGGTGAGGAGGAGAAGAAAAGAAGAAAAAGGAGAAGAAAAGAAGAAAAAGGAGAAGAAAGGAAGAAAAAGGAGAAGAAAGGAAGATAAAGGAGAAGAAAGGAAGAAAAAGGGAAGAAAAGAAGGAAAAGATTTTTTTTGTCATTTAATTCCTATTGTTATTAGGTTTGTGCTAGATTATTAGGGTTAGTAATATTTAGAATTAGGAAAAAGGAAAATAAGAAGAGGAGGAGAAGAAAAGAAGAAAAAGGAGAATAAGAAGAGGAGGAGAGGAGAAGAAGAGGAAAAATAGAAGAAGAGGAGAAGTAGAAGAAGAGAAAAAATTAGAAGAGGAGGAGAGGAGAAGTAGAAGAAGAGAAGAGGAGAAGTAGAAGAAGAGAAGAGGAGAAGTAGTAGAAGAAGAGGAGAAGTAGAAGTAGAAGAAGAAGTAGAAGAAGAGGAGAAATAGAAGAAGAGGAAAAATTAGTTTAGGGTTACAAGAAAAAGAAATATTGTATAGTGTATATGCTTAAGTGTTAATAGTGTTTCTTAGATTATTGCTTAATTTTGCTATTGTATATGCTTAAGTGTTAATAGTTTAATTTTGCTATTGTATATGCTTAAGTGTTAATAGTTTATTTTTAGCAAGAAAATTAATAGAACTAGTTTATTTTTTTTTAGTTCATTTTACGATGCCTATCCCGCATCCTCGTCGTCGACTCGGTGGAGGACACCTTCTTGATCAGAGGGGCCCTGTCCGGGACTAGGCTTCGCCCGGCTGGTATTGGGAGGTGCTACCTTCTGGGGGGGCGTAGGCTGGTGAGGAGCCAGCCCGTCGTTGACCCGATCCTTGTTTGGTGGCGGTCGCATGGGCCAGTGAGGGTGCCGAGGCTTCTGGACACCGCGGAGGTGGTACGTCACCGTGTCAGCGAGGAGGATGAGCACGTCCGTCGCTACATGGTTGCGTTGGAGGGCAGGTTCGAGCATACCTAGCAGGTTCTTCGGGGATCTCACTGGAGCTATGATCCTGTGATGGTTCCTTCTCTTTGGGTATCCACCGCCCGCGCCGATACCCGTCGGGCGTTACGGTTCTAGATGTATCAGTGATGCTATATGTATGATAGTATTCGAGGAGTATTAGTGATAATATTCGACGATGTACGGACAAAAGAGATGATGTATTTGCTTATAATTGAATGCATGCTAATTTGAATACTACTTTATTTTACGATTTGGTTTTGCTTATTGAATGCTCAAATTGGAAAAGTACTCCTACTTTGAATACTATGCAGAAATCTAGGAGTCCCGGGTGGAGCCACGACCCGAGACAAAAGTTGTTTTGGAACGGAGTTCCTGAGAGAATAATTCTTTTTTGGTACAAAGGTTAAGAGAATCCGTTTTTTTCAGAACTATGGATCCACTATGAATCTCGATCACCGCCGTCGCCCGCACAGGATACTAAGCGGAAGCGTGCCACCGAGAACGCTCCGCCGACAATTTCTAAGCGACGGAGCCCCCCAAAGCGCAAACGGTCGCCCCTCCGAAAGGTACCTCATGCTAATCTTCCTATCAGACCTTATGATCGTACCCCCGAGGAAAACGCCAGGATAGCAAAGGAACATCATGATGCGCAGATGAAAAAGAAGGAACCCGGGCCCTGCCCGGAATACACCGAGAAGCAAATAGCATATGCAAAATACTTCACGACCCTTCCATCACAGTATGACTTACACCATAAGCCTGATGACTATACACGCACATTGCAGAAGGAAGTGAAAAAGAGCAGATCACGTGCAAGTGCAAGTGGGAGCAAATCAAGTTCAACTACAAGCAAGAAAAAATCAGACGTTCCTCAGCTTGGACAACAGGCCAAACAGTCGATCCCACCCCTCAAGGTGTTAACCGAGAATGTTCCCCCTCCGGTGCAGGGGCAAGATTTTGAATTAGCAAAGAAGTGGGCGGCTGAATGGGGTGTCTCGGTTGAAGATGTTCTCGCTTCCCAAGACGACAGGTTACCCAAGGTTGTGGTAGCCCTTAAGCCACAGTTTGTCATGGGAGAGCCTTTGGTCAGCAAAGATGATCTCCCAACAAATACGCGTTACTTGCATACATGGTACTTAAGTGAATCAAAGAATGGGAGAACGATGATCGTGGTGAGTGTCCCACGGGGGTACTACGGCCGCCCCGAAGAAATCCATATCGACTTTGATGAACTCTTCCAGATGTACAATGGCGACGCCCTCGACAAATCGCTTATGAGTTGCTATTGTCTGTAAGTTTTTCAATTCGTTGTCTACATATAACTTGTTTAGTTATTTCAATTCATTGTCTATATATAACTTGTACTCTATTATGCAGAATGAAGATTCTGGATTGTAAAAGTAAGAACATCCTAAATATTGGGTTTATTGACCCAGATAAAATACATATAGCGACGCTAACTGATAAACCCAAGGAGACGGAGGAAAACCTTCTAAGGTTTCTAACAGATCAAAATTTCTGTGACCACATAATGTTTCCATACAACTTCAGGTGAGGGTCTTTACTCTGTTGTGTCCATTCACTTATAAGTGTAATTGATAAGTTACTGACACACGCATATATATATATATATATATATATATATATATATATATATATATATATATACATATATATATATATATGTACATGTGCAGCTTCCATTGGATTCTGTTGGACATTCAAATTGATAAGGGAAGAGTTGATGCCTTCGACCCATTATCGAGACCCTTGGAACAGTTCCAAAGCCTGCAGGACATGCTCCAAGGGTAATTTCAATCATTCTTGCGCTCTATCGGTCTCTTTCGATGATTTTCTGATATATCAATTAATGAAAAACTTAGCAAATCATTATCCTTGTCGGGCAGGGTTTGGAAGCGGTTCAAGTGCGTGACTCCCGGTAACTTTCCTGAGAAGCTGACCTTTAGAGCGGCTCAGGTAAGTAGTAGTATGATATACTTCTATTTTCAATACATTTATGATGCTAGATTATTATTTTGATTATATATATTCTATTCTCGTAAAGTGCGACCAGCAGCCACGGGGAACACATCTATGCGGATACTATGTTTGCGAGACCATTCACACGTTTACCTCTCAGCACAAGGATCACAGATTCGACGTAAGCAATGAACATTCACACCTCTATTTTTACCCGTCATTCTTTGTTATCATGCTTGATATTCATATTCATATCCTCTTCTTATATAGTACACGGCCATGAGGACGAAGGTCCTACCAGAGCAACGCGCGATTGCTGTTGCAGAGGAGCTTGCGACCTTTCTGAGGACGGAAGCTATAGATGACAAAGGACGATTTAGTGTAGCTAGGGGCCATTACTGATGTTCGTCCATGTAATCGAATAGACGGGCTCTAGTCCCGATAATTCAGATCTCCATATAATTGTATATATATGCTCACTTGTAAGATAAGTTAATCTTATATATATATATATGCATAATTATTTCTATTTAAATTATATGAAAACTAATTCCCGAACACCAAACGAGGCATCACGTTAATCTCCCGAACACCTAAACCCTAAAACCCAAAAATAATTTCATTAGAAAAAACCCAAAAATAAGCAAAATCTGAAAACTCTTTAGTCCCGTTCCATGTAACGAACTGGGACTAAAGGTCCTGCCCCTGGGGCGCTACGAGACGCCCACGTGGAACACCTTTAGTCCCGGCTTGTAACAGGGCCGGGACTAAAGGTTAGGAATTTAGTCCCGCCCCTTTAGTCCCGGTTTGTGAACCGGGACTAAAGCCCCTTACGGGCCGGGGCTAAAGGCCCCGTCCCCACTAGTGGGTGTTGGCATTATTTTCTCTTTCTTTTCTTTTTGGGCGTGGATGTGTTGTTTTGGCCCAGCAGTGATTTCATGTTGTATGATGTGGTTGCTATATATATATAGCGGGGTGAAAGCCTATTTCGAGAAGAAATGACAAGGCTTGGGATGGTCTTGGAGAGGCTGACAAGATCGAGGTGTTCCGGCGAGGGGTTCATTGTCGCACAGCTCCGTCCATTGTGCGACCATGGAAGGGTCCTCTTCCAAAGGTACGTCTCACAGTCCTTACTCTTGCTGACTTCATCGAAACATGGTAAATAGTGCAACATCGCGGGAAGAATGGGCGGTTGTTGTCAATTGTGGCCGCCGCTATCGTCGACTGATCCGGGGAAGAAGATCGAGGCGGCCAGACGTTGCCGATTGGAAGTGTTGCTAGGCTCAGATGGGCCAAGGGGGGCCATATGCGATCCGAATACAACTTAGTATGTGGCTCAGGTTGTATCGGATTAAACCAGACCCTCTGAACCCGTCGGTACACAGCCAGACTTGATTCTCCATTGATCGAACAAGAAAAACTACTCATGTGTCGTGCATGAGATCACAGAGGATGTACCTAGGGTTTGGCAGCGGCCGTGCTCCGAGTTCACTTGATATATGTTATGACATCAACTTGCGGATTTCGGTGACCTTGGGGATCTATGCATAGGGGTTGATTGCACGTTTTCATAGTATATTCTCCGATAGATATCTTGGGGTTTTCCTTGAAGTTCTTTGTGTTGGATTGAATATGATAGATCCGAAATTGTTTGATACATGTCACATAATTTATACATAGATACTTAAGGTGACAATGAAGTATCTGTTGGAATTATGCCCTAGAGGCAATAATAAACATAGTTATTATTATAATTCCTGTATCAAGATAATCGTTTATTATCCATGCTATAATTGTATTGAATGAAGACTCATTTACATCTGTGGATACATAGACAAAACACCGTCCCTAGCAAGCCTCTAGTTGGCTAGCCAGTTGATCAAAGATAGTCAGTGTCTTCTGATTATGAACAAGGTGTTGTTGCTTGATAACTGGATCACGTCATTAGGAGAATCACGTGATGGACTAGACCCAAACTAATAGACACAGCATGTTGATCTTGTCATTTTGTTGCTACTGTTTTCTGCGTGTCAAGTATTTATTCCTATGACCATGAGATCATATAACTCACTGACACCGGAGGAATGCTTTGTGTCTATCAAACGTCGCAACGTAACTGGGTGACTATAAAGATGCTCTACAGGTATCTTCAAAGGTGTTAGTTGAGTTAGTATGGATCAAGACTGGGATTTGTCACTCCGTGTGACGGAGAGGTATCTCGGGGCCCACTCAGTAATACAACATCACACACAAGCCTTGCAAGCAATGTAACTTAGTGTAAGTTGCGGGATCTTGTATTACGGAACGAGTAAAGAGACTTGCCGGTAAACGAGATTGAAATAGGTATACGGATACTGACGATCGAATCTCGGGCAAGTAACATACCGAAGGACAAAGGGAATGACATACGGGATTATATGAATCCTTGGCACTGAGGTTCAAACGATAAGATCTTCGTAGAATATGTAGGATCCAATATGGGCATCCAGGTCCCGCTATTGGATATTGACCGAGGAGTCTCTCGGGTCATGTCTACATAGTTCTCGAACCCGTAGGGTCTGCACACTTAAGGTTCGACGTTGTTTTATGCGTATTTGAGTTATATGGTTGGTTACCGAATGTTGTTCGGAGTCCCGGATGAGATCACGGACGTCACGAGGGTTTCCGGAATAGTCCGGAAACGAAGATTGATATATAGGATGACCTCATTTGATTACCGGAAGGTTTTCGGAGTTACCGGGAATGTACCGGGAATGACGAATGGGTTCCGGGAGTTCACCGGGGGTGGCAACCCACCCCGGGGAAGCCCATAGGCCTTGAGGGTGGCACACCAGCCCTTAGTGGGCTGGTGGGACAGCCCAAAAGGGCCCTATGCGCCAAGAAGAAAAAATCAAGAGAAAAGAAAAAAAAAGGAGGAGGTGGGAAGGAAGGGAAGGACTCCCTCCCACCAAACCAAGTCCAACTCGGTTTGGGGGGGGGGAGTCCTCCCCCCTTGGACTCGGCCGACCCCCTTGGGGCTCCTTGAGCCCCAAGGCAAGGTCCCCTCCCTCCCACCTATATATACGGAGGTATTGGGGCTGATTTGAGACGACTTTTCCACGGCAGCCCGACCACATACCTCCACGGTTTTTCCTCTAGATCGCGTTTCTGCGGAGCTCGGGCGGAGCCCTGCTGAGACAAGGTCATCACCAACCTCCGGAGCGCCGTCACGCTGCCGGAGAACTCTTCTACCTCTCCGTCTCTCTTGCTGGATCAAGAAGGCCGAGATCATCGTCGAGCTGTACGTGTGCTGAACGCGGAGGTGTCGTCCGTTCGGTACTAGATCGTGGGACTGATCGCGGGATTGTTCGCGGGGCGGATCGAGGGACGTGAGGACGTTCCACTACATCAACCGCGTTCTCTAACGCTTCTGCTGTACGGTCTACAAGGGTACGTAGATCACTCATCCCCTCTCGTAGATGGACATCACCATGATAGGTCTTCGTGCGCGTAGGAAAATTTTTGTTTCCCATGCGACGTTCCCCAACAGTATCTAGGTGACATTAGGGTTTATTGATATGTATCATGGGTGCTATTCTACTACTGAGAATGAAGGAATGTGGGTACAAATCTTGAGGAACAAGTACCTACAGTCTGAGACACTAGCCCAGATTTCTGTCAGACTGAATGACTCATCTTTTTGGAAGGGGTTAATGAAGGTGAAGGTAGCCTTCTTCCGGTGAAAATTTTGGTTGGCAATGGTACAACGACAAGATTTTGGGAGGACACATGGCTTGGGGATACGCCTATAGATTTACAATATCCTACACTATATAATATTATGCAGCGTAAGGAGGACTATGTTGCCGTAGTATTACAGTCGGTACCTCTTAATATCAAATTCAGGAGATCTCTAGTGGGAGAACGCTGGAATTCCTGGCTGGACTTGGTGAGACAATTAATGGATGTTCAGTTATCTGACCAGTCAGATAATATTCACTGGAAGCTAACCACGAATGTTTCTTTTTCGGTGAAGTCGATGTACATGGATCTAATTAACTCTAGCCCTATTTCGAGATCATTGCATATTTAAAAGATTAAAATGTCACTTAGCATTAAAAAAATCATGTGGTTTGTACACAAATGAGTAGTACTTATCAGAGATAATTTGATTAAAAGAAGATGGGTAGGCAGTTCTATATGTTGCTATTGTGATCAATATAAAACTACAAGACACCTTTTTCTTGATTGTCCACTAGCAAAAAAATTATGGCGCGATGTTCATATTGCCTTTAATATTGACCCACCAATGAGCATTAATAGGCTATTTGGGACGTGGCTCAGTGAAGTAGACGTAACTATAGCAAACCATATCTGGATTGGAATAAGTGCATTTTGAGCAATATGAAACACTAGAAATGATATGATTTTTAATGGCAAGAATTTCAATAATTGTTTGCAGGTTATCTACAAAGTCACGCCTTTGATCTGTATGTGGTCATTATTCACTCATGCGGACTTCAGAAAGCTCATGACTATTGGATGTAACCGGTGGGAGACGGTAGCATGGGCTATCTTCGTCCGATTTGGATGACGAGCTAATAATAGGCTAGGTGTATAGGCATTGTAGACTACTCTTGGTTTTATCTATTTTCGCGCGAACGGGAACATTTGGTTCTTAGGTGTATATACATCCTATATGCAAAAAAATATAGTAATTTAACAAAAAGTAAAAAATTCTAAAAAAATTTGACCTTCTATTGTACTTGTAAGAAAAATTCCACAAAAAAATTTAAATGTTGACTTCTTTTTAAAAAAGACTATTTTTTGGTCAAAATAGTGTGAATAGTGACTTATAATAGCAAATAAATTTTATTTTTTTGCCCAGAAGTCAATGTCAATTTTTTTCGTGAACTTTTTTATACTGGTGCAAAACAAAGTCAACTTTAATCAAAAATATTTTTAAACTATTTTAACGTTTTATTTAATTATTAAAAAAAATCTCCACATAAGGTGCATATACAACCAGGAACCAAAGTGTATTTTTCTTTTCACGCTTGCTTTTATGCTCATTTTATGAGCTTACTGTGGATCTATGACTTCATTCTTAAACTTATTTAATAATATAGTTGCATGCATCCATCGATGCATAGGACGACGGCTCAGTTCCTTCTTTTCTAAAAACACATAAACATATAATATATTTATATATATTCCCAGCCTCATATGTACTAGTACAAATTATATAAGTTCATACATAAACAATACGCAGTCACTCTGATAACGCGAGAACAAACATATATATACCATACAAGAAAAATATGTAATCTTGGCCATAAAAAGTGAATCGATATGTCAGTCTTTCTTGAGGATTCTAACCCCCTTCCAGCGAGACTCCATGCGTCTGGAGGCATGGTTCTGCGCATACACACCAAACTTGAAGTAATGCGAGTCCCCGCCACGTCCATGGACGTGCAGCTTCTGCTTGCCGTCGATGTACACGGTCAGCGTCGACGCCCTGACGTCGTGGACCACGTTAAGCCGGAACCACCTGTCATAGACGTCGTCCTCGACGAGCTGCCGGTCGTAGTACCGCAGCGCGCCGTCGTAGACGTGCAGCATGAGGGTGGTGGCCGTCTCGCCGGCGCCGAACACCTGCATGATGGACACCCCGTTCGTGCCCGAGGGAACGTAGCCATGGCCCTCAAACTGCCACACGCCGGAGCTGTAGTCGTATCCCTGCAGGTAGAAGAAGGGAACAGCAAAAACATTTCGTCAATAAGATCCACCGATCGTACCCAAAATACATAACGAGTAGTAGTAGTAGTAGTAATAATAGACATACTTCCATCCTGATCTCAGTTCTTGGGCTGGTATGGCTCTGGCGGGCATGGGGTTTGTCAGAGGAGAGCACCCACAGCTTCCGCACGGTGCCGTCGAAACTGTACCGGGCGCCGCTTGCCTCGTCGAACGGCCGCTGCAGCGCGAAGTTGCTCTCGTCGAGGCTCACCGCCGTGAACCCGTTCGTCGGGTCAGCGGTTTTGGGTGCCCGAGCACTCCTCGCCGCAATGAATGACGACGACGCCATGAAGATGAGCAGAGACACACTAATCCAAGAGAGACCACGAGGAGCCATGCGTGTATACGCGCGTTGTTCTCCACGTACGTGTACGTAGATAGATGGCTTGTGATGAACTGCAACTAGACGAGCTCTCTGCGGCATATATGTAGTGTTCTTGGCTTTCCTGCAATGTTAGATAATACTCTTGATGCTTACACTGAGAGAACTTGTTGGACTAAGTGATCATTAATTAATTAGTGCAAGTAAATATAGTTCTTGGAGTATCCTTGATGCCTACACTGAGAGGACTTGGCGGACTAAGTGATCACTAATTAATTAGTGTACCGTATAAGGTCCATTTTAATGCGCTATGATGTACTCCTACAAGGCTACAAGGTAAGATTGATGGCTCTGCTGCTTTGCTATTTTGAAGGAGCTGTTTTCTCTATGTTGTGACGGTCTTACACTTTGTTGGGTGCTCCGTTGTGTGCTTGTTTCCGAGCCTTGGAATTACATCCCCGGTTGAATCTGATCGCCAATGCCTTGGAGTTACATCCCCGATTGAATCTGATCGCCAACGCTATCCTGAAAAAATAAAAGGCAAACTTAATCAAGCTTTCTGCGGTTTATATAGTTTTTTGGGAGTTTTCTAACATACCCTCACTTTGGAGAAACTGCAAGCTTAAATAAATAAATCTTCAGCTGTTGTTTTTTTGGGCTGACGGAACCTGAAATTTTAGAAGCTTTGGCTTGTAGAGAGGCTTCGGTTTTGGGGCATGATCTTCACCTGGGAAAGCTTCAAGTAGCAACTGACTGTCTGAGAGTCGTCAAGGAGATCAGGTCCGATAGAACTTTGGTGGTCATTGCATGATTATTAGAGAGATTAGATCTTTATTTCTTATTTTTTGGCTTGTACTTTTAGCCATGAGCAGCGTAGCAGGAGCAATGGTGAGGCTGATAGATTGGCTAAGATGGCATCTTCTCTTGATCTTTTTTTTTTTGGCAGGGCATCTTCTTTTGATCTGGGACGCCATGTGTGGCTGGTGGAGCCTCCACAACATTTATGTATTCCCTCGAACATTGAGATGTAATAAAGCTGTGCAGTTTTTTCTCAAAAAAAAAGGTATAATTTGTGAAATGTCTATATTACCCATTGTACTCCTAGATTTTTATTAGGAGGGGTGTACGGAAGCAGGGCTCATGTTTGTTCTCGCCTTATCAGAGTGAGTGACTGCGTATTGTTTATGTATGGACTTAAATGTGTGTGTATGTTATTTGTTTGTGGTAGAGCATATTTATCCTTTCATGACCCAATGATATATTAGATGTGAACATGATATTCGTATAGAACGCCTACATAATTAGCATGTGCATAGATTTTTTTTCTAGAGGTTGAACCTAAGGCCTATGTATCATTGTGATGCACACAACTATTTATTTATTATAAATAGAGTACAAAACAGATACAATCACGACCGAATCATTCCAAGATATGAAACAAACACTTGTGACTAAGTCGAAATTTTCCGTGGCAACGCCTAAGGAAGGGACAGACGTCCTCGTCGCCCCGTCCGAACGGAGACGACCTTTTATCCCAATTGTCGAGACCAACCAATTAAGACCAGAACAGGAGCAAGTAGACAAAATCTTCAACAAGGTAAAGACGCAAGTTAGTCGCTGTTGAGCCCGACTAATAGAAGTCAGGACAAGAGTTCGCTTCGAACATGGATTGGTGTTCCAAATCAACATCTTGAAGATGGGTCTTTTGATAGTTGCATCCGTCGGTACTCAACTTCAGGCCGTCCTAGCATATTGGTCGGATAGCCTCCCACCTGACAACACCGCCACAACTGACACGGGACGACTATCTCGGTGTGGAATTGACCCCTCCCACTTCACACCAACGTGATTCACATTGATATGTCATAAGCTTCTAGTATTTTGGAAACATGTACTGTTGTCTATTATTGGTGTGACTGATAAAACAGATCGTTGATTTGGATAATTTGTGAATTGTTGAACCAAGTGATAGATGAGTAGAACTATGGCTCATTGTTATTTGATACAGGGTACATGGCTATATATAATGGTACAAACCGACTTAGACTACGTATTACAAACCAACTTAGACTAGGAAACTTGTGATCCAAGGAATAGTCTAACATCCCCCCGCAGTATCAACGAGAGGCTCGACGACGTTGAGAGTGAAACAGATGCCCTAAAATGGCGTAGTAGCAAGTCCTTTGGTGAAGATGTCAGCAAATTGAGCCGTAGTAGGAACATGAAGCACCCAAACTTGTCCAAGAGTCACCTTCTCACGAACAAAGTGAATATCAATCTCAATGTGTTTGGTTCATCGATACTGAACAGGATTCCCACACATGTAAACAGCTGAAATATTATCACAATATACAATAGTAGCCTGCTCAATCGTTCGATGCAGTTCTGAGAGCAACTCACGAAGCCAAATAGTATCAGCAACAGCATGTGCCATAGCACGGTACTTAGCTTCAGCGGACGAGCGGGAGACCGTAACATGTCTTTTCAAGGACCAAGAAATCAAATTGTTACAGAGAAAAACACAAAATCCGGATGTGGGTCGTCGAGTGTCTGGACAACCAGCCCAATCCGCATCAGAGTATGCGATGAGAGAATGAGGAGTGGACTTATTGATGTGAAGACCATGATTAAGAGTACCTTTCAAATACCTAAGAACATGTTTGACATGATTATAATGCGAAAGTTGTGGATCATGCATATAGACATTCTTGTTGAACAGCAAAGGAAATTTCAGGACGGGTGATAGTGAGATATTGGAGAGTCCCGGTTAAACTACAATACAGAGTAGGATCATGGAAAGGTTCACCTTCAGCTGATAGTTTGAAACTGGTATCGACAGGAGTGCGAGATGACTAATAGTCAAGCATACCAGCACGATTAAGAAGATCAAGAGTATACTGACGTTGGTAAAGAAAAAGGCCAGAAGAATCATGAAGAACAGTAGTGCCCATAAAGTGATGAAGATACCAAGATCAGTCATAGAGATTTGAGAACGAAGAAGGGTAATAATGTGATATAAAAAGGTTTGAGAAGATGTTGTGAGAATGATATCATCTACATAGAGAAGGAGGTAGGCAGTTTGGGAATTGTGGTGGTACACAAAGAGAGAAGTGTCAGAAAGTGAAGAAGTGAAACCCGTTGTTTGTATGAAAGAAGAGAAACATTGAAACCAGGCTCATGGAGCTTGTTTGAGACCATAAAGAGATTTTTGAAGAAGACATACATGATTGGATAGGAAGGATTTTCAAAACTGAGAGGTTATTGACAATAGACGATCTCTTGAAGAGAACCATGGAGGAAAGCATTTTTTACATCTAGTTGATGGATGGGCCATGCGGAGGAGACAACAATGCTAAGAACAATATGAATAGTGTTGAGCTTGACAACAGGAGAGAATGTTTCATCATAATCAATGCCATATTTGTTGAGAGTGACCACGAGAGACCCAATGGGCTTTATAGCATGAGAGGCTCCCATCAGAGTGGAATTTTTGGCGAAAGACCCATTTGCGAGAAACGATATTTGTATTGGAAGGACAAGGAACTAACTGCAAAGTATTGTTTTGAATTAAAGCATCATATTCTTCTTGCATGGCAGCAGTCCAGTTTGGATCAAGAAGAGCAGTTTGGTAAGTTCTGGGGATGGAAGAGAGAGATGTGGTAGCATGCAGGTTGAGGCGACCTTTTGGCTGACGAAAACCTGATTTGGCACGAGTACGCATGTCATGAACATTGACAAGGGCGACTGTAGGAGCATCATGAGCTGGTAGGATGGAAACGGGGGTGTCTGGCATAGCAGAAGATGCGGATGGGGAAGAAGGAGTCGACGGTGGGTTGGGAACAATTTGTGGTGATGGTGGTGTGGTCGCGGGAGGCTTCTGGTCATGGTTGGGTTCGGCGCTCGAAGTAGCCGGGCGGCATTGACGGGGGTGGGATGAGTGGAGCCATATCCTAAACCCTAGGATCGATAACTGATACCATGATAGATGAATAGAACTATTGATTATTGATTATTTGGTACAAGGTACATGGCTATATATAATAGTACAAACCGACTTAGACTAGGTATTACAGACCGACTTCGACTAGAAAACTTGTGATCCAAGGAATAATCTAACACCAAGGGCTAGATTGGAATAAATCCGAGAATTTACTTGTGTATAAAAGATGGTCGATATGCGGTGAACGAGAAATCCAGGCGCGAAAGCCTCCTTTGCATTGGACTTGTTGGTTACAATTGTTCATTTTGCTCATGAGTAATCTTGTGTCCCAAGCTTGTGGAGAGACATGAAGTTTCGCTTGGACAGAGCAAGTAAAATATCTTGAGTATATATACTTCAGTTCTGTCTTGATGATTCTCGGAAGTGATGGCACGTATTAGTTGCTGTTGTTTCATTGTTCTACTAGTTGACGCATGGATGCTCAATAGATTCAGAAAATTACATCTTGTTTCCTTTTTCTTTTTTAGAAACAATTGCACCTTGTGTTTCTAAGTGCATGATCGGCAGAATTATTCGATTGATGTGGCTCCCGGCCTTTATACGTCCGTATATAAAAGATAAATAAACTAGAATCATATAAGGAAAATAATCCATGACCTGTATATATCAGTGTAAACATCCAGGAAACAGGAGCTACCCGTGATTTGCATGGTCCCTTTTCTAATCAATGAATGCTGTTTCGGATGCAAAACAACAAGTGGGGTTGTTGCGCAGTTGGCTAGTGCGTAGGTCTCATAGCTATATCCTGAGATCGACAGTTCTAACCTCTCTCTCCCACAAAAAAACTGACCTTGTCATGATGAATCGCTCTTTGACAACTTGGGTCGTCATATTTCCACCTGATTCTTTAGGTGTGATCAGAGCAAGCCTGAACCTGGCCACTTTTTTGTTACTCTTCGTTTTTCCGCTTTTTCTTTATTAATGACGGCGCAAATTTAACGATCTGCTACACTTGCTTATTTCAAAATCATCTCATCTTGTTTCCGACAGGTCGTTGGCTTACCTCGTCTTGTTTCTAACAGTGACAGGTAGTTGGTTTACTGACTCTAAGCTTGTGCGGCATACATACTTGCCAATTTGTGAAGCTCCACTGTGAACTTGGCGCTCTCTCTCTCTCTCTCTCTCTCTCTCTCTGTGTAAAGACACTGAACACCTTTGGGGTTCCGTCATGATGCCAGTACCTGTAGTGCAGTCAGTTCTTTCTAAACCAACTAAAAAGGTATTCTAATTGGTTTCATACTTATTTTCGTGCTCCTTATTTCTTTCCGGGCTGTTCATTTCGGAAAATGAGTGTGTTTTTGCTGTCGGCTTTCCTGAAACGTTTTATCAGTAGTGAAAGAATTACATATTGAGAAAGTATGTTTTTTATAAACTAATCCATGTGTATACTTATGGTTTTCATCCTAAACATAAAATATCTAAACATTTGATGAAATATCTAACCATAGTTATGCAAGTCATGACTTTTACACTCAGCGATGGGAGAAATATTGTGAGACTCATGGTAGTATATTGCAGTAAAATAAGCACTCCAACATTACAACAGCGATGCATGCATTGCATCCTAACAACAGAACTTTTAAAAAAAAATTAGGCAAAAAAATTGCCTCATTCATTAATTAAGAAGGAGTTAGAAGAAGCTTTTAGCAATGTTACATGCCCCCCCCCCCCCCAACACACACACACACACGGGCGCGAAGGGGAGCCACCCCAAGCATGGGCCACTACTCTCCCAGCAAAATTACACCCAAACATTGCGTGTCAATTATCCACAACCTCGCCTCTTGCTTGGACCCTGACCGAGAAGCGACACTTGAAGAAGAGGTGTTCAATGGACGCATGCGCTCTCCTACAGAGCGGGCAGAGCCCGCAATTTGAGCCAACCGGACGGAGCTCCATATCCTATCTTGAATGGCGAGCCAGGCAAAAAAATAACTCTCAGGGGCGGCTAGGCTTTCCGTACAGGCTAGGCTTTCCGTACAGGATTCCGTATAGGGTCAAGAAATGCACCCTATAAGCTGAAGACATGGAGTAGGTCTAATCCTCCATGTGCTTCCAATTGATCTCATCCCTGATCGCCTCACAAAGGTGAATCCCGCGAAGGGCAATCCACAATGTGATGAACTGGCGCAGGTGTTGTGTTAACAATAGTATACCCTATATTGCCACATAGTATTTTTCACTGTAATTATTCCATGCATGTATTACGTCAATATTTTGTTGCTGCAGTAACTTGCATGTCACATTGCAAACCAGAGAATTGTTAAGCACTAGAACTACTAAAAGTAAGTGAAGGGAAACCGCACATAGCAATGAAACTGCTACAAATTATTTCTTATTGCAGTGCTCTCTCAAAAGCGTGGAATTGGACCCGGGGAGCAATGGCATTAATTCAATGTGATACTTACTACTTCTCATGAAAAATCCTAGTGACAATAGTGGTCTAACTCCTAATAGTAACAATATAATATATTTTTTGAGTTGAGGGATTTCCAGGCATCAGCTAAGAGGAGTAATTTAGGAAGTAGAGGTGCCCTTAATTTCACGCGCGCGCGCACACACACACACAAATTCAATGTGATGCTTACTAGTTCCCCTAAAAAGTGGGAGAAAATAATTGAATGGATCCAAAAAGGGAACCTAACATTGATAGAGATGGACACTAATGGGTAGCCGTTCTCTTTTTTTGAGTGTGGGGTAGCTTTTTTCAAAGAGGACAATGCTAGCAAATAAAGTGAAGACGGGGTATGCCGTCTTCGCCATGATGCCAAAACACGGCACACGAGTATAAGATTGGGCATTGCAGGCGGTTTTCGTGCATGGGCGGACCCCAGTTCCTCATTCCACATCAAAGCCCGTGTCATTGATACTCTACCCGTCGTAGGTGTTTTTGGGAACCGCCTACACTGATAATCCACTGCAGGCGGTTTATGTTAAGAATCGCCTCCAATTGTCAAAGCAGCGCATGCGGTTTCTTATCACTAACTGCCTCGAATGCTCAAAGCATTGTCATAAATTTCCTCAATTAGGAAAGCAACCATGGTACTAGAACTCACAGAAACATGAAACTAAATCATACATACTAAAATTTATATAAAACAACATTATTGTTCAAATTGGCAGCATCACACGCAAAGAAAACAAAATTAAAAAATAGTTTAACATATGACAACATCTCAGACAAGTGCCATACATATACAACACAACATCCTAAGCCTCCAGTGTAACACCTGAAGCACTGATACCTCTACTAGTAGCTCCAGCAGCTCTAGGCCCTCCATCATCATCATCATCACAAAAACTACCACCTTCGTCATGTTCATCGGCGGAGTTACCATAATAATGGTCCTTGTGAGTCCATAGAATACTGGATTCTTGGGCCTTGGGTCGGAAACTTTGGTGGTCATCCTTAGTGTTACATCTATTTTTCCCTCGGTGACGGGGGGCTTGCTTCAGGTTGCCACCATGAAAATGTTCTGCCACCTTGAAGTCCCAATGATTTAGAAGATGATTGATAGCACATGCAACAGAAAAGGCAGGTGATAAAAGGGTGTTGTGGAAAGTGAACATGACCACATTGCACCATAATCCATTCCCCAACTCGATCTTTGTTGCATAAGTTGTAAGAACTATTTTGGGAGCACGATCATACAACTACAAAAGCAAATAAATAGCAGTTTCAAAATAAGTTGTACCTAAAAATGAAATAGCATATATATATATATATTTATTTATTTATTGCGCTGCAATGTGAAAATTGACACGCCAACAACTCTAAATTAGTTAAATGTACATAATACTATTAATAAAAAACAATTTTGTTGTTTTACTGTCTCCGCTAAGTTAGATAAATACCCACATCGGTTTTTGTATGTTTACCTTAAGAACCATCAAATAAATGGCCACATCAGTACAAAATTAGCATTGCCAACTATCTATTACCATGAAATGCTATCACTTAGCATCAAATATTTCTAAAAATACTACCAGTAATTAAAAAAATTACCAATTACCAACTATCATACTAGATAATAATTTTACCACTCTGCCTTCATCCTTAAGGCACTTGCTTCGAGAAGTTCCGTCACCAATCAACCCTATAGGCATTTTTTCCCTGATAGTACATATGCATGAAGTTGAAGATATAATTTAAAACTGGATAACTATAAATGATTAAATCACTCCTTATACCAATACTACTATATAGTGTACCAGTTTTGAACTCCCTTTGTGCGGAATATAGCAGAGTTTGTAGTGAGTAATGCATTATTTGAGTCACCTTGTGATTAGAGTATAGCATGTATTGATATCTGAGATTAAGAACTTCTGATCGGGTATATTTTCTCCAAGAATAAAACTGACTACGAGATAACTATTTTGTACCAAAGCTTTTTTAGATTGCATAGGAACCGTCCACTTTAGTGATGATTACTGAAATTAGGATAACGGTCCCAAAAGTCTTACATACAAACCAAACAGAATGGTTGAAATTTGTACATGTTATGTAGGTACCCACGTACTAGTA
The DNA here is from genome assembly GCF_904849725.1 of Hordeum vulgare subsp. vulgare. Taxonomy (NCBI): domain Eukaryota; kingdom Viridiplantae; phylum Streptophyta; class Magnoliopsida; order Poales; family Poaceae; genus Hordeum; species Hordeum vulgare. The sequence continues at coordinate 482,106,982 of NC_058518.1, read as the reverse complement.
GCACAGAAAATTAATATATTTATTACTTTAGCCTTGTGAGTGTCGGCAACGAGGATGTTGTTGGGATCCAATGTTGCGCAATGAGAATCACAAAGATTTGATGGACACATTTATTCAAATAAAAAAGCACCAATAAGCAAATGCACAATGTAGCCTTAATCAAATGTCAAAAAATCCCACCTCTCACGGTTCTTTGAAGAAGGAACATTGAGAGAAAGAGAGAAAAGTGAAAAACAAGAGGAAAAGAAAAGGGCGGAAAATGAGAGAAGAGGGGAGGAGAACACGAGAGGAGAAGAGAGGGAAATGAAGCTCAGGTTGTGGAAGGAGTGGAAAGAGTGCGATATGTTTCTCCCCATGCCCTCTAACTCATCGGCTTCCTAATTTGGTTCCCCACCCTCGACCCCTCCGCTTCCCACTGTAGCCCCTCACCGCGTCGTTTGAAAATGGGGATGTGTTCGAGATACTCTAACCTTGGTCATTTGGGACAAGGTGGAGGCACGAGTCGCGGCGACGCACCATGACAACCACACGGGGTCGCATGCTACACCACGACCACATGCTAGTGAAGGAGAGACTTGGTGGCGCGAGATGTAACATCTTGCAGTATGAAGGCTATGGGTCGAGGAAAGAGGGCGGAGCTGAGTACGTACATGCTAAGTACTTCCAAGAGAAGAGGTTCCAAATTTACAACCGCCTCGAACAATTATTACAGGCGGTTCCAAATTTCCAATCGTCTCAACACCTGAAATAACAGTCATCGCTGGATTATTACAGACGGCTTTGCCACGTAGGGACATAACAACTTCCATGGCCCGTTGCTAATACTTATTTTGTACTAATGACATGTAATCAGTTCTTCCTTAACTAGCTAGAAAGGTATTCTATTCGGTTCCATAGTTATTTCTGAGTCTGTTATTTCTCTGCAACATGTTCATTTAGGAAAATCTTCACACGGGAGTGCATTTTCAGTGTCATTTTTTATGAAACTGGTTGTGGTGAGGGGTCAAGTTATAAGTTCTTCATAGCGAAAGAAGTAAATATTGGAACATAGATAAATTCATATGTATACTTATAGTTTTCAAGTATACAACCTAAACATAAAAAATAGACATTTGTAGAGATACCAGTAGTCCAAGTTTCAAAATATAACTTTGTCTTCGTGCAAGACTACGGTTGATCGACTAGGGAGCAACAGTATGAGACTCATGGCAATATATATATTGCAACGAAATCATGGAGTACTCCAACATTACAACGGGGATGCATGCATCCTGACAACTGTACGTACGTAACAAGAAAGAACTAAATTTGTGGCAACAATAGTACACCCTATATTGCCACACAGTACTTCTCACTGCAATATGTCCATGCATGTAGCAACCTGCACGTCATATTGCAAGGCTGGAGAATTATTAAGGACTAGTGCTAAAAGTAAGTGAAGGGAGACCGTACGTGGCAACGAAACTGCCACGGATTATTCGTCGTTGCAATAATACTGCCATTAGCAAGATCATCATTCTGCGACAAGAGTGGAGTTGGCGGCGATGGCCTCGGCGAAGACACCGTCGCAGCCGCCGCTCTGGCAACCTGCGCCGCAGTAGCCCGGGCCGATGCCACAGGATCCCCACTTGCTGCAGCAGTAGTTGTTGGTGCAAACTTTGCCGCCGGCGGCCTTGCCGCACGGCTTGTCGGTGCTGCAAGCACCGCCCTGGCAGCCCTCACCGCAGAACTCGGAGCCGAGGCCGCAGTAACCCCACTGGCTGCAGCAGAGGTTGTTGGGGCAAAGCTTGCCGCCGGCCTGGCTGCCGCACTTGATGTCGGCGCGGCAGGGGCCGCCCTGGCAGCCGGCGCCGCAGTACTCGGCGCCGAAGCCGCAGTAACCCCACTGGCTGCAGCAGTGGTTGTTAGGGCATGTCTTGCCGCCGGCCTGAGTGCCGCAGCGCTTGCTGGTGTAGCAGGCGCCGTTCTGGCAGCCCTTGCCGCAGTAGTCGCCGCCCATGCCGCAGTACCCGTACTGGCTGCAGCAGAGGTTGTTGGGGCACTCCATGTTGCTGCCCTGCTCGCCGCACCTCTGGGCGTGCGCCGTCGCCGCCGCGAAGGCGAGGACGGCGGCCGCGCCGAGCGCGAGGGCCCTGGTGCTCATCATCTTCATCCTTCTTGTTTTCTTGGTGCTGGTTGTGCACTCGTGTGTGTGTGTGTGTGTGTGTGGAGCAAGCAGGCGCTGATCCCCGCTTTATATAGGGGTTCCGGTTACAGTCACAGTTCGATGTGGCAGCTCGTCATGGACTGGGCGCAGACACGTGTTCACTCATCGTCAACGAAATTAAGCTGATCGAGGAGAGTGCTAATGCGTGCAATGTGATGCCAGATCCGTTTTTGATGGATGCGGCAGTACGGTACTGTCAGTGATTTGTACTCCTGCATGCTTACTGGCTGTTTAAATTTGTGCTTGCATGAGACATGCATGGAGCGGGAGCTAGTATTAGAGTAGACTTATTGCGACGTTCGGTGGCAGATATACCGGCCGGCGGGAGAGAGCGGCAGCGGCACGATCACCACACGAGTGGCCGGAGATCTTGCGTTTATTTATTAAGAAGCACGTGGAGGGTTGCGAGCTGTGGGGTGGGACACAGGTGCGCGTACAAGAGTGAGTGCCTTTTGTTTTCAAAACGGTTGTGCGTTGTTTTTCTTAGGCCCGGCACACTTGTCGCAGCCCATAGTGGATACATTTTGTTTCCAACCAATGGTGAGTTTTTTTTTTTTTTGCTTTTTTAGAAATCTCTCTTTGAGGAATTTGAATTCGTTTTTTTTAATAATGAGGGTTCGTATTCATCTTAAATCGTTCAACACATAACCAGTCATGCCCATTCAACGCTACGCAATGTCACCCGCAAAAGGAAAAGAAAAAACTGTACGCAATGTCGGAACTGTGAGTATCTCAGATGGTTAGGTTCCTTGTTGTGAAACCAGCCAACCAAGGTTTTTAAGTCCTAAATCGTGGCACTGGCGCATGGTTAGTGTTGATCGACCTCGTCGTTGTCCTCATCTTTTCTTGTGAACGGCCATGCCATCTGATCGATGAGAACGTTGTGTTTTGCATCCACTGTGCGATTGAGAGCACGTACAAGTACAATGGAAATGGTAGTGGCATCTCTCGCATCGGATATCGTGTTTTCTTTGCGATGAGAAGCTAGCTATAGGTTCTTTTAGCACATCCAACAACAACAAAAGAATAATCACTCCGTTCGGAATTAAACGACGCTGAAATGAATGTACGTAGTAGATGATAAAAGAGGTCAAATATACCCCTCCAAAGAAGAACACTGTATTAGCAAAGCCGATCATCCAGATGTTCTACTGAATTATCCGGAACAACGGCCGCTGCCTATTAAGGTGGTCATGGACCAACAGGCCAAGCAACATCTCCTCATCGTCGGATGAGGAATCGTCGGAGTCGCACACGAAAAAGAACTCGCCGGCATAGTCCATTTGTATCTTGAGGCAAACTATCGAACAACTTACGGGCGTTGACGACGAAGTTGACCGGCGACGACAGATTGGGGTCGGGGAAGCTGCGGTGGCCCGGCGGCGTTGCGGCCGACGGCGTGGGTAGGCGGTGGGGAGGTACGGGAGGATGCGTCGGAACTGGGTCGCGACGACGACGGGGCTGGGGGCGAGGCGAGGGCTAGCTGTCAGCGTTGTCGGTAGGGATGAAGAACGATCAATGTACCAACGACTAGCGGGCCAGGGAATGGAGAAAGCGCACGTCGTTCGCGTTCGTTCTGTGTCCGTGTTAATTCAAATCAGGCTCAAAATTAGGCCAAAAATGGGTCGACAAACGGATAAAAAATAAACGCGCGTCCGTTTGTGTCAACGCATTGGGTCGTTTTTTCTATCCGCACGGATTTAAACAAACGGCGACGGATGAAATGGACCATCCCATTAAAGTTGGTCTGAACGGCCATGCCATCTGGTCGATGAGAACGTTGTGCTTTGCATCCACCATGCGATTGAGAGCACGTACAAGTACAATGAAAATGGCAGTGGCATCTCTCGCATCGGATGTTCCTGTTTTTTTTTCGATGAGAAGCTAGCTATCGGTTCTTTTAGCACATCCAACAACAATAACAAAAACTACTCCCTCTGTTTGGAATTAACTGACGCTGAAATGAATGTACGTAGTAGCTAATAAAAGAGGTCAAATATAACCCCCCCCCACACACACACACAAAGAAGAAGAACATTGTATTAAAGCGGAGCATCCACATGTTCTACTGGAGTACCCGTTGAATGGCAGGAGTATTGTGGAATTCAAAGGTGTAGTTGATGGAGAACACTATGATCAATCTGACGAGCCATGCATCAAATATGAAATAGAAAAAAATAATCAACCTGTATCAAAGATCAAACAGCTCAACAGTAAACCGAGACTTGGTTAAGTCACAGTCGATTAAATTTTAGCAAACCCATAGAAAAAGAGAGCAAGACCAAGAATGTACGCATATATGTAAGATGCTCTCATAGCAACGAACTAACATATACCACCAACAGGAAATCACAAAACCCACTCAAAAAAAACCATTAACAGTCACCCGAGGGGCCAATCCAGCATACAAGCAATGGGGGCAGCTGCCCCACTCAATTTTCTTTGTCTTTGTAATATGCCAAGCTAAATAGTGATTCACCCTCACTTAGGGTGTGTTTGGTTTGAGGAACCAACTGTCATGAAATGTAATGGTTCCATTTCAGAGGAACGGGTCGGTTCCGTTCCTGTGTTCGGTTTGTGCAAAATAATAGAACAGGTCGGTTCCGTTCCAGTGTTTTGGTTTGGAAGAATGGAATGACCAAAAATCAAAATTTCGGCAGCATTTCGTTTGTATTTTGAAAAAACAACAACATAACAATATATGTATTGACAAGAACACAATTTTTAGCAATAATATCATCATCTAGCAAGTAATTTGGCACATCCAAAAGCAATCATCCATTACATGTCTTTGTTCAATACAATCCAAAGCAAAGTGCACTAGCCATACATGTTGTTCACATACCAAATATCCAAAAGCAACCAAATAACAGCGCATCCATACATGTCAAGTTCACATACTTGAGAACCATACAACCATGTCGAATTTAGAAGTTTTTCTTCACATACCTACTCACCCAAACAGATTTGCTGGTTTGGGAAAGTGTCATGAAGGCTTTTGCGATCTTCGAATTGTCAACAAGATGAGCATAGTAGTAGGCTAGTTGTTCTTCATCAAAAGCTTCCAACTTGCAGACCTAGCTCATCCCAAAGTTCATCAGGTATAGCATCATCATCCCCGGACTTCACAAGAGCATCAACCACAAGTTTGAACCCATAGTTGAGAGTGGTAACAAGTGGATCTTCAAGAACTTTCACTACCTTCGCCTTCTTTTTTGGTGGTCCTTTGGGGTGTTTGGACTCGCCAACATTGGGTGATGTGTTCACCTCACCATTGTCTTCATCGTCCGCATCAATAGAAAGTTGATCGTTCCCAGACCTAGCATTTATCCCAGTAGCCACGGTTGTCCCAAAAATGGTCTCCATGGCATGATAGTGTTCAATTGAGGTATTTAGGAAAGGGGCATCAGCTTTGTGTGTCTACAAAAAACGTGCAACTAATTAGCATAGTGTAGGCAGAAAATAGCATGATATGTGCCATAGGATTAGAAGCTTACCATGCAATGACCTGCATAGTGTTCTTCACTAAGCCTAATTGTGCAAGTATCTTCACCCCATAGAGCTCCACTTAAATTTTTCAAGCTGACTACCCTTCCCCAAATCTTCTTCGCTAAGCCTAATTATGAAGAACACAACAAGCTATAACAATGTCAACTTGCACCGGGAAAGAGAAGAAATGCTTGGCATCATCTAAAATTTTGAAACGCCTCTTGAGAGATCCAAAAGACCTCTCTACCGTCACCCGTAGAGATGAATGCCTAAGGTTGAACAACTCCATCTCATTTTGGACTGGCTTGTTGCCCCACTCATTTAAATGGTACCGCACACCACGAAAAGGTGGTAAGAACCCAGGCTTTGCTCCATAACGAGCATCAACTAGGTAGAACTTTCCTAAAAAAATGAAATAGTAATTGGTGACAATGGTTCTTGTAATGCAATAACAAATGGACAATTTTCTTACGCAACTTCTTACCAGGCGGTACTTGTAAGCCTCTCTCACGCGTTAATGCATCAGCTAAAACAGTAACATCATGTGCTGACCCTTCCCAACCAGCCAACACATATGTGAAGCGTAGATCAAAATCTACTGCTGCCATCACATTTTGAGTGGTGAAGGCCTTCCTACCCCGAAAAGCATGCTCCACATCTTTGGTAACACCTGCTCGCACATGTGTACCATCGATAGCTCCAATATAATCCTATATAATAAAAAGTATTAAATGGCATATCATATATCCTAGATAGCTAACGAATAGTTTCTGAATTTACCTTAAAATATGGGTCAAATCGATGATTTCTTGCAATTTTTGTGGGGGTCTCCAGTGATGGTGGCCTTATATAATCATTACGAAGCTCGCCTATGGCATGAAGAGCCTTTCTAAAATATATGCTTGTTGTGCCATATGATCTACAAAAGTTGGCTGAAATAATCCTATTCCAAAGGTTATGCCCAATTGTATGCAAAAACATCGCTAATTGTTGCTCCACGCTAAGATGTGGGCTATCTTCTAGCAACTTGCGATGCCTAAGTATGTCACACAAGTGAAAGAATGGAGCTCTTTCAAACTTAACATATTTTCACACAACACATCACTTTGCCAAAAAAATTGGTTCAGATAATCAAATCTGTTTCGATCTCTTTCAAGCATTGGGCCATATGTAACACGTGGCCTTCTCTTCCTTACTAAATCTCGAACAATAACTGCTATTGCAACTAGTGTGACACAAATAGCAGCTCCCCTAACCATCCTTTTTCTTTTGTTCATCTTCTTCGCCATCTACAATAAATTACACATCACCACATATTGCAAAGATGCAATGGACAGCAGCAATTTTACACAAATATGTATTGAAGAACAACAAGAGAGTACTGCTCAGGAGAGGAGGAGAAGTCGGTCGTCGTACCTTCAGGAGAGGAGGAGGAGCCGGTCTTCTATCCTGCAAATCAAGAAAAATGAGATGCATCAGATCCGATCTACAGAAGATGAGAACGAGGGAGGGAGGAAGAGGGTCGGCGGTGCAGTAGGGAGGGAGGTAGCCGGCCGGCGGTGCAGCAGCGAGGGAGGGAAAGGAACGACAGCGCAGCATGGCGGAGCAGCACTTCGAGGTTGACGGCGGCGCGACAGAGGGAGGGAGGGAGGAAGAGGGCCGGCGGCGCAGGGAATGCAGGAAGGAAGAGGGTCGACGGCGCAGGGAAGAAGGGAGGAAGATGCCGGCGGCGGAGGGAAGGGAGGGAGAGGCAGGCGGCGCACCCTGTGCTGCTGTGCAGGATGAGAGGAAGGAGGAGCCGCTCGATGGAGGAGAATGGTTCCGCGTGATCCCGTGAATTTGGTGGTATTGGCACCTTCCGGATCTGGATGGAATATTCCCAAAAGTGGAATGAGTGGGTTCTGTTCTGTTAATTCAAATCAGGCTCAAAATTAGGCCAAAAATGGGTCGACAAACGGATAAAAAATAAACGCGCGTCCGTTTGTGTCAACGCATTGGGTCGTTTTTTCTATCCGCACGGATTTAAACAAACGGCGACGGATGAAATGGACCATCCCATTGAAGTTGGTCTGAACGGCCATGCCATCTGGTCGATGAGAACGTTGTGCTTTGCATCCACCATGCGATTGAGAGCACGTACAAGTACAATGAAAATGGGAGTGGCATCTCTCGCATCGGATGTTCCTGTTTTTTTTTCGATGAGAAGCTAGCTATCGGTTCTTTTAGCACATCCAACAACAATAACAAAAACTACTCCCTCTGTTTGGAATTAACTGACGATGAAATGAATGTACGTAGTAGCTGATAAAAGAGGTCAAATATACCCCCCCCCCCACACACACACAGAAAGAAGAAGAACATTGTATTAAAGCGGAGCATCCACATGTTCTACTGGAGTACCCGTTGAATGGCAGGAGTATTGTGGAATTCAAAGGTGTAGTTGATGGAGAACACTATGATCAATCTGACGAGCCATGCATCGAATATGAAATAGAAAAAAATAATCAACCTGTATCAAAGATCAAACAGCTCAACAGTAAACCGAGACTTGGTTAAGTCACAGTCGATTAAATTTTAGCAAACCCATAGAAAAAGAGAGCAAGACCAAGAATGTACGCATATATGTAAGATGCTCTCATAGCAACGAACTAACATATACCACCAACAGGAAATCACAAAACCCACTCAAAAAAAACCATTAACAGTCACCCGACGGGCCAATCCAGCATACAAGCAATGGGGGCAGCTGCCCCACTCAATTTTCTTTGTCTTTGTAATATGCCAAGCTAAATAGTGATTCACCCTCACTTAGGGTGTGTTTGGTTTGAGGAACCAACTGTCATGAAATGTAATGGTTCCATTTCAGAGGAACGGGTCGGTTCCGTTCCTGTGTTCGGTTTGTGCAAAATAATAGAACAGGTCGGTTCCGTTCCAGTGTTTTGGTTTGGAAGAATGGAATGACCAAAAATCAAAATTTCGGCAGCATTTCGTTTGTATTTTGAAAAAACAACAACATAACAATATATGTATTGACAAGAACACAATTTTTAGCAATAATATCATCATCTAGCAAGTAATTTGGCACATCCAAAAGCAATCAGCCATTACATGTCTTTGTTCAATACAATCCAAAGCAAAGTGCACTAGCCATACATGTTGTTCACATACCAAATATCCAAAAGCAACCAAATAACAGCGCATCCATACATGTCAAGTTCACATACTTGAGAACCATACAACCATGTCGAATTTAGAAGTTTTTCTTCACATACCTACTCACCCAAACAGATTTGCTGGTTTGGGAAAGTGTCATGAAGGCTTTTGCGATCTTCGAATTGTCAACAAGATGAGCATAGTAGTAGGCTAGTTGTTCTTCATCAAAAGCTTCCAACTTGCAGACCTAGCTCATCCCAAAGTTCATCAGGTATAGCATCATCATCCCCGGACTTCACAAGAGCATCAACCACAAGTTTGAACCCATAGTTGAGAGTGGTAACAAGTGGATCTTCAAGAACTTTCACTACCTTCGCCTTCTTTTTTGGTGGTCCTTTGGGGTGTTTGGACTCGCCAACATTGGGTGATGTGTTCACCTCACCATTGTCTTCATCGTCCGCATCAATAGAAAGTTGATCGTTCCCAGACCTAGCATTTATCCCAGTAGCCACGGTTGTCCCAAAAATGGTCTCCATGGCATGATAGTGTTCAATTGAGGTATTTAGGAAAGGGGCATCAGCTTTGTGTGTCTACAAAAAACGTGCAACTAATTAGCATAGTGTAGGCAGAAAATAGCATGATATGTGCCATAGGATTAGAAGCTTACCATGCAATGACCTGCATAGTGTTCTTCACTAAGCCTAATTGTGCAAGTATCTTCACCCCATAGAGCTCCACTTAAATTTTTCAAGCTGACTACCCTTCCCCAAATCTTCTTCGCTAAGCCTAATTATGAAGAACACAACAAGCTATAACAATGTCAACTTGCACCGGGAAAGAGAAGAAATGCTTGGCATCATCTAAAATTTTGAAACGCCTCTTGAGAGATCCAAAAGACCTCTCTACCGTCACCCGTAGAGATGAATGCCTAAGGTTGAACAACTCCATCTCATTTTGGACTGGCTTGTTGCCCCACTCATTTAAATGGTACCGCACACCACGAAAAGGTGGTAAGAACCCAGGCTTTGCTCCATAACGAGCATCAACTAGGTAGAACTTTCCTAAAAAAATGAAATAGTAATTGGTGACAATGGTTCTTGTAATGCAATAACAAATGGACAATTTTCTTACGCAACTTCTTACCAGGCGGTACTTGTAAGCCTCTCTCACGCGTTAATGCATCAGCTAAAACAGTAACATCATGTGCTGACCCTTCCCAACCAGCCAACACATATGTGAAGCGTAGATCAAAATCTACTGCTGCCATCACATTTTGAGTGGTGAAGGCCTTCCTACCCCGAAAAGCATGCTCCACATCTTTGGTAACACCTGCTCGCACATGTGTACCATCGATAGCTCCAATATAATCCTATATAATAAAAAGTATTAAATGGCATATCATATATCCTAGATAGCTAACGAATAGTTTCTGAATTTACCTTAAAATATGGGTCAAATCGATGATTTCTTGCAATTTTTGTGGGGGTCTCCAGTGATGGTGGCCTTATATAATCATTACGAAGCTCGCCTATGGCATGAAGAGCCTTTCTAAAATATATGCTTGTTGTGCCATATGATCTACAAAAGTTGGCTGAAATAATCCTATTCCAAAGGTTATGCCCAATTGTATGCAAAAACATCGCTAATTGTTGCTCCACGCTAAGATGTGGGCTATCTTCTAGCAACTTGCGATGCCTAAGTATGTCACACAAGTGAAAGAATGGAGCTCTTTCAAACTTAACATATTTTCACACAACACATCACTTTGCCAAAAAAATTGGTTCAGATAATCAAATCTGTTTCGATCTCTTTCATGCATTGGGCCATATGTAACACGTGGCCTTCTCTTCCTTACTAAATCTCGAACAATAACTGCTATTGCAACTAGTGTGACACAAATAGCAGCTCCCCTAACCATCCTTTTTCTTTTGTTCATCTTCTTCGCCATCTACAATAAATTACACATCACCACATATTGCAAAGATGCAATGGACAGCAGCAATTTTACACAAATATGTATTGAAGAACAACAAGAGAGTACTGCTCAGGAGAGGAGGAGAAGTCGGTCGTCGTACCTTCAGGAGAGGAGGAGGAGCCGGTCTTCTATCCTGCAAATCAAGAAAAATGAGATGCATCAGATCCGATCTACAGAAGATGAGAACGAGGGAGGGAGGAAGAGGGTCGGCGGTGCAGTAGGAAGGGAGGTAGCCGGCCGGCGGTGCAGCAGCGAGGGAGGGAAAGGAACGACAGCGCAGCACGGCGGAGCAGCACTTCGAGGTTGACGGCGGCGCGACAGAGGGAGGGAGGGAGGAAGAGGGCCGGCGGCGCAGGGAATGCAGGGAGGAAGAGGGCCGACGGCGCAGGGAAGAAGGGAGGAAGATGCCGGCGGTGCAGGGAAGGGAGGGAGAGGCAGGCGGCGCACCCTGTGCTGCTGTGCAGGATGAGAGGAAGGAGGAGCCGGTCGATGGAGGAGAATGGTTCCGCGTGATCCCGTGAATTTGGTGGTATTGGCACATTCCGGATCTGGATGGAATATTCCCAAAAGTGGAATGAGTGGGTTCTGTTCTGGTTGCTAAACCAAACGCTGGAACGAGGCATAGGAACGGGTTCGACCCGTGACATTCCAGTCCATGACATCAACCAAACACATGTTGGGGAACGTCGCATGGGAAACAAAAATTTTCCTACGCGCACGAAGACCTATCATGGTGATGTCCATCTACGAGAGGGGATGAGTGATCTACGTACCCTTGTAGATCGTACAGCAGAAGCGTTAGTGAACGCGGTTGATGTAGTGGAACGTCCTCACGTCCCTCGATCCGCCCCGCGAATAATCCCGCGATCAGTCCCACGATCTAGTACCGAACGGACGGCACCTCCGCGTTCAGCACACTTACAGCTCGACGATGATCTCGGCCTTCTTGATCCAGCAAGAGAGACAAAGAGGTAGAAGAGTTCTCCGGCAGCGTGACGGTGCTCCGGAGGTTGGTGATGACCTTGTCTCAGCAGGGCTCCGCCCGAGCTCCGCAGAAACGCGATCTAGAGGAAAAACCGTGGAGGTATGTGGTCGGGCTGCCGTGGAAAAGTCGTCTCAAATCAGCCCCAATACCTCCGTATTTATAGGTGGGAGGGAGGGGACCTTGCCTTGGGGCTCAAGGAGCCCCAAGGGGGTCGGCCGAGTCCAAGGGGGGAAGGCTCCCCCCCCAAACCGAGTTGGACTTGGTTTGGTGGGTGGGAGTCCTTCCCTTCCTTCCCACCTCCCTTTTTTTTCTTTCTCTTTGATTTTCCTTTGTATGGCGCATAGGGCCCTTTTGGGCTGTCCCACCAGCCCACTAAGGGCTGGTGCGCCACCCTTATGGCCTATGGGCTTCCCCGGGATGGGTTGCCCCCCCCCCCCCGGTGAACTCCCGGAACCCATTCGTCATTCCCGGTAACTCCGAAAACCTTCCGGTAATCAAATGAGGTCATCCTATATATCAATCTTCGTTTCCGGACCATTTTGGAAACCCTCGTGACGTCCGTGATCTCATCCGGGACTCCGAACAACATTCGGTAACCAACCATATAACTCAAATACGCATAAAACAACGTCGAACCTTAAGTGTGCAGACCCTGCGGGTTCAAGAACCATGTAGACATGACCCGAGAGACTCCTCGGTCAATATCCAATAGCGGGACCTGGATGCCCATATTGGATCCTTCATATTCTACGAAGATCTTATCGTTTGAACCTCAGTGCCAAGGATTCATATAATCCCGTATATCATTCCCTTTGTCCTTCGGTATGTTACTTGCCCGAGATTCGATCGTCAGTATCCGCATACCTATTTCAATCTCGTTTACCGGCAAGTCTCTTTACTCGTTCCGTAATACAAGATCCCGCAACTTACACTAAGTCACATTGCTTGCAAGGCTTGTGTGTGATGTTGTATTACCGAGTGGGCCCCGAGATACCTCTCCGTCACACAGAGTGACAAATCCCAGTCTTGATCCATACTAACTCAACTAACACCTTCGGAGATACATGTAGAGCATCTTTATAGTCACCCAGTTACGTTGCGACGTTTGATACACACAAAGCATTCCTCTGGTGTCAGTGAGTTATATGATCTCATGGTCATAGGAATAAATACTTGACACGCAGAAAACAGTAGCAATAAAATGACACGATCAACATGCTACGTCTATTAGTTTGGGTCTAGTCCATCACGTGATTCTCCTAATGACGTGATCCAGTTATCAAGCAACAACACCTTGTTCATAATCAGAAGACACTGACTATCTTTGATCAACTGGCTAGCCAACTAGAGGCTTGCTAGGGATGGTGTTTTGTCTATGTATCCACACATGTAAATGAGTCTTCATTCAATACAATTATAGCATGGATAATAAACGATTATCTTGATACAAGAATTATAATAATAACTATATTTATTATTGCCTCTAGGGCATAATTCCAACAGTCTCCCACTTGCACTAGAGTCAATAATCCAGCCCTCACATCATCATGTGAATTACATTGTAATAAATCTAACACCCATACAGTTCTGGTGTTGATCATGTTTTGGCCGTGGAAGAGGTTTAGTCAACGGTCTGCTACGTTCAGATCCGTGTGCACTTTGCATATATTTACGTCCTCTCCCTCGACGTAGTCGCGGATGAGGTTGAAGCGTCGTTTGATGTGTCTGGTTTTCTTGTGAAACCGCGGTTCCTTTGCTAAGGCAATGGCACCCGTGTTGTCACAGAACAAGGTTATTGGATTCAGTGCGCTTGGCACCACTCCAAGATCCGTCATGAATTGCTTCATCCAGACACCCTCCTTAGCCGCCTCCGAGGCAGCCATGTACTCTGCTTCACATGTAGAATCTGCTACGACGCTTTGCTTGGAACTGCACCAGCTTACCGCACCCCCATTAAGAATAAATACGTATCCGGTTTGCGACTTAGAGTCGTCCGGATCTGTGTCAAAGCTTGCATCGACGTAACCTTTTACGGCGAGCTCTTCGTCACCTCCATACACGAGAAACATCTCCTTAGTCCTTTTCAGGTACTTCAGGATATTCTTGACCGCTGTCCAATGATCCACTCCTGGATTACTCTAGAACCTACCTGCCATACTTATGGCCAGGCTAACATCCGGTCTAGTGCACAGCATTGCATACATGATAGAACCTATAGCTGAAGCATAGGGGACGGAGCGCATATGCTCTCTATCTTCATCAGTTGCTGGGCACTGAGTCTTACTCAATCTCGTACCTTGTAAAACTGGCAAGAACCCTTTCTTGGACTGTTCCATTTTGAACCTCTTCAAAACTTTATCAAGGTATGTGCTTTGTGAAAGTCCTATCAGGCGTTTTGATCTATCCCTATAGATCTTAATGCCTAGAATGTAAGCAGCTTCTCCTAGGTCCTTCATAGAGAAACTCTTATTCAAGTAATCCTTTATGCTCTCCAAAAACTCCACGTTGTTACCAATCAGCAATATGTCATCCACATATAATATTAGAAACGCCACAGAGCTCCCACTCACTTTCTTGTAAATACAAGATTCTCCAACCACTTGTATAAACCCAAATGCTTTGATCACCTCATCAAAACGTTTGTTCCAACTCCGAGATGCTTGCACCAGTCCATAAATGGATCGCTGGAGCTTGCACACCTTGTTAGCATTCTTAGGATCGACAAAACCTTCGGGTTGTATCATATACAACTCTTCCTTAAGGAAACCGTTAAGGAACGCCGTTTTGACATCCATCTGCCAGATTTCATAATCGAAAAATGCAGCTATTGCCAACATGATTCTGACGGACTTAAGCATCGCTACGGGTGAGAATGTCTCATCGTAGTCAACTCCTTGAACTTGTGAAAAACCCTTTGCCACAAGTCGAGCTTTATAAACGGTCACATTGCCGTCAGCGTCCGTCTTCCTCTTAAAGATCCATTTTTTCTAAATAGCCTTGCGGCCCTCAGGTAGTACCTCCAAAGTCCACACTTTGTTCTCATACATGGATCCTATCTCGGACTTCATGGCTTCTAGCCATTTGTTGGAATCTGGGCCCACCATTGCTTCTTCATAATTTGCAGGTTCATTGTTGTCTAACAACATGATTGATAAGACGGGATTACCGTACCACTCTGGAGCAGCACGTGGTCTCGTCGACCTGCGTGGTTCAACAGAAACTTGAAGCGGAGTTTCATGATCATCATCATTAACTTCCTCCTCAACCGGCGTCGCAACGACAGAGGTTTCCCCTTGCCCTGCGCCACCATCCAGAGGGATGAGAGGTTCGACAACCTCATCAAGTTCTATCTTCCTCCCACTCAATTCTCTCGAGAGAAACTCCTTCTCGAGAAAAGCTCCGTTTTTAGCAACAAACACTTTGCCCTCGGATTTGAGATAGAAGGTGTACCCAACTGTCTCTTTTGGGTAACCTATGAAGACGCACCTTTCCGCTTTGGGTTCCAGCTTTTCAGGCTGAAGCTTTTTGACATAAGCATCACATCCCCAAACTTTAAGAAATGACAACTTTGGCTTTTTGCCATACCACAGTTCGTATGGTGTCGTCTCAACGGATTTTGATGGTGCCCTATTTAAAGTGAATGCAGCTGTTTCTAATGCATAACCCCAAAATGATAACGGCAAATCGGTAAGAGACATCATAGATCGCACCATCTCTAGTAGAGTACGATTACGACGTTCGGACACACCATTACGCTGTGGTGTTCCAGGCGGTGTTAACTGTGAAACAATTCCACATTGTCTTAAGTGAGTACCAAACTCGAAACTCAGATATTCACCCCCACGATCAGACCGTAGGAACTTGATCTTCTTGTTACGATGATTTTCCACTTCACTCTGAAATTGCTTGAACTTTTCAAATGTTTCAGACTTGTGCTTCATAAAATAGACATAATCATATCTACTCAAATCGTCAGTGAAGGTGAGAAAATAACGATATCCGCCGTGTGCCTCCACGCTCATCGGACCACACACATCGGTATGTATGATTTCCAACAAGTCACTTGCACGCTCCATTGTTCCGGAGAATGGAGTCTTAGTCATCTTGCCCATGAGGCATGGTTCGCACGTGTCAAGTGAATCAAAGTCAAGTGACTCCAAAAGTCCATCAGCATGGAGTTTCTTCATGCGCTTTACACCAATATGACCTAAGCGGCAGTGCCACAAAAATATGGCGTTATCATTGTTAACTCTAACTCTTTTGGTCTCAATGTTATGTATATGCGTATCGCTATCAAGATTCAGTATGAACAATCCTCTCACATTAGGTGCATGACCATAAAAGATGTTACTCATAGAAATAGAACAACCATTATTCTCTGACTTAAAAGAGTAACCGTCTCGCAATAAACAAGATCCAGATATAATGTTCATGCTCAACGCAGGCACTAAATAACAATGATTTAAGTTCATCACTAATTCTGATGGTAACTGAAGTGAAACTGTGCCGACGGCGATTGCATCAACCTTGGAACCATTTCCTACGCGCATCATCACTTCATCTTTCGCCAGCCTTCGTCTATTCTGTAGTTCCTGTTTCGAGTTGCAAATATGAGCAACAGAACCGGTATCGAATACCCAGGCACTACTACGAGAGCCGGTTAAGTACACATCAATAACATGTATATCAAATATACCTGATTTTTCTTTGGTCGCCTTCTTATCTGCCAGATACTTGGGGCAATTGCGCTTCCAGTGACCCATACCCTTGCAATAGTAACACTCCGTTTCAGGCTTAGGTCCAGCTTTGGGTTTCTTCGGCGGATTGGCAACAAGCTTGCCGCTCTTTTTCGAATTACCCTTTTTGCCTTTGCCGTTTCTCTTGAAACTAGTGGTCTTATTCACCATCAACACTTGATGCTCTTTACGGAGTTCCGACTCTGCGACTTTCAGCATCGCAAACAACTCGCCGGGAGACTTGTTCATCCCTTGCATGTTGTAGTTCAACACAAAGCTTTTATAGCTTGGCGGCAGTGATTGAAGGATTCTGTCAGTGATAGCCTCTTGCGGGAGTTCAATCCCCAGCTCAGCTAGACGGTTTGAGTACCCAGACATTTTGAGCACATGTTCACTGACAGACGAGTTTTCCTCCATCTTGCAAGCATAGTCGGGGAGACACAATTTCGTCTTGAAATTTTAGTGAGAGATCACCTCATAATGCTACCGTCGTTCTAAGCAAAATAAGGTGCATAAAAGCATTAACATCACATGCAATTCATAAGTGACATGATATGGCCATCATCACGTGCTTCTTGATCTCCATCACCAAAGCACCGGCACGATCTTCTTGTCACCGGCGCCACACCATGATCTCCATCAACGTGTTGCCATCGGGGTTGTCGTGCTACTCATGCTATTACTACTAAAGCTACATCCTAGCAAAATAGTAAACGCATCTGCAAGCACAAACGTTAGTATAAAGACAACCCTATGGCTCCTGCCGGTTGCCGTACCATCGACGTGCAAGTCGATATTTTCTATTACAACATGATCATCTCATACATCCAATATTTCACATCACATCGTTGGCCATATCACATCACAAGCATACCCTGCAAAAACAAGTTAGACGTCCTCTAATTTTGTTGTTGCATGTTTTACGTGGTGACCATGGGTATCTAGTAGGATCGCATCTTACTTACGCAAACACCACAACGGAGATATATGAGTTGCTATTTAACCTCATCCAAGGACCTCCTCGGTCAAATCCGATTCAACTAAAGTTGGAGAAACCGACACTTGCCAGTCATCTTTGAGCAACAGGGTTACTCGTAGCGATGAAACCAGTCTCTCGTAAGCGTACGAGTAATGTCGGTCCAAGCCGCTTCAATCCAACAATACCGCGGAATCAAGAAAAGACTAAGGAGGGCAGCAAAGCGCACATCACCGCCCATAAAAACTTTTGTGTTCTACTCGAGAAGACATCTACGCATGAACCTAGCTCATGATGCCACTGTTGGGGAACATCGCATGGGAAACAAAAATTTTCCTACGCGCACGAAGACCTATCATGGTGATGTCCATCTACGAGAGGGGATGAGTGATCTACGTAACCTTGTAGATCATACAGCAGAAGCGTTAGTGAACGCGGTTGATATAGTGGAACGTCCTCACGTCCCTCGATCCGCCCCGCGAACAATCCCGCGATCAGTCCCACGATCTAGTACCGAACGGACGGCACCTCCGCGTTCAGCACACGTACAAATCGACGATGATCTCGGCCTTCTTGATCCAGCAAGAGCGACGGAGAGGTAGAAGAGTTCTCCGGCAGCGGGAGGGTGCTCCGGAGGTTGGTGATGACCTTGTCTCAGCAGGGCTCCGCCCGAGCTCCGCAGAAACGCGATCTAGAGGAAAAACCGTGGAGGTATGTGGTCGGGCTGCCGTGGAAAAGTCGTCTCAAATCAGCCCCAATACCTCCGTATATATAGGTGGGAGGGAGGGGACCTTGCCTTGCGGCTCAAGGAGCCCCAAGGGGGTCGGCCGAGTCCAAGGGGGGAAGGCTCCCCCCCCCAACCGAGTTGGACTTGGTTTGGTGGGTGGGAGTCCTTCCCTTCCTTCCCACCTCCCTTTTTTTTCTTTCTCTTTGATTTTCCTTTGTATGGCGCATAGGGCCCTTTTGGGCTGTCCCACCAGCCCACTAAGGGCTGGTGCGCCACCCTTATGGCCTATGGGCTTCCCCGGGGTGGGTTCCCCCCCCCCCCCCTGGTGAACTCCCGGAACCCATTCGTCATTCCCGGTACATTCCCGGTAACTCCGAAAACCTTCCGGTAATCAAATGAGGTCATCCTATATATCAATCTTCGTTTCCGGACCATTCTGGAAACCCTCGTGACGTCCGTGATCTCATCCGGGACTCCGAACAACATTCGGTAACCAACCATATAACTCAAATACGCATAAAACAACGTCGAACCTTAAGTGTGCAGACCCTGCGGGTTCGATAACCATGTAGACATGACCCGAGAGACTCCTTGTTCAATATCCAATGGCGGGACCTGGATGCCCATATTGGATCCCACATATTCTACGAAGATCTTATCGTTTGAAACTCAGTGCCAAGGATTCATACAATCCCGTATATCATTCCCTTTGTCCTTCGGTATGTTACTTGCCCCAGATTCGATCGTCAGTATTCGCATACCTATTTCAATCTCGTTTATCGGCAAGTCTCTTTACTCGTTCCGTAATACAAGATCCCGCAACTTACACTAAGTCACATTGCTTGCAAGGCTTGTGTGTGATGTTGTATTACCGAGTGGGCCCCGGGATACCTCTCTGTCACACGGAGTGACAAATCCCAGTCTTGATCCATACTAACTCAACTAACACCTTCGGAGATACCTGTAGAGCATCTTTATAGTCACCCAGTTACGTTGCGACATTTGATACACACAAAGCATTCCTCTGGTGTCAGTGAGTTATATGATCTCATGGTCATAGGAATAAATACTTGACACGCAGAAAACAGTAGCAATAGAATGACACGATCAACATGCTACGTCTATTAGTTTGGGTCTAGTCCATCACGTGATTCTCCTAATGACGTGATCCAGTTATCAAGCAACAACACCTTGTTCATAATCAGAAGACACTGACTATCTTTGATCAACTGGCTAGCCAACTAGAGGCTTGCTAGGGATGGTGTTTTGTCTATGTATCCACACATGTAAATGAGTCTTCATTCAATACAATTATAGCATGGATAATAAACGATTATCTTGATACAGGAATTATAATAATAACTATATTTATTATTGCCTCTAGGGCATAATTCCAACAACACACCCTTAGCAAATACATTTTTTCTCATTTATCACTGCATTGCCCCCTCTAAAATTCGATCTTGGGTTTGCCCGTGAGTCATCCTATAATTTTCCCATCGTTAAGCACATAACTGAAAATATATTGTCATTTCCCGAACACTAAAATGGTATATGAGTGATTTAGTGATTGCTTCAATAGGTATACAAATGTTGAAACAGTCCATGTACTCCTTAGGATGATCTTAAGAAGCTATCCTAACTATGACATAAGAAAACTATCCTAATAGTCAATACTAGTCATCAACACGTGCATCTGCATGGGCTAACATTTTTTGTATATGTTTCATATTGTTAGTTGGGAATAACTACTATGATGATTTAACAATGTTAACTCTTATCTACAGATCACTAATCTTTATGATCCGCCGGCAAATAAATTGTGATAGTGAGGGCCATGTTTACAAAAAACTCCCGACAATTCATATCATCTACTTCAAAGGTGTCCTCTCCGACGCCGAGAAGAATGATGCCTGAATGTACGAAATTGTGGCAGCTATGACCTTAGAGCATCTATAACTGGACCTCTCATACCCGTCTCACTAACCGGCCACAAAGTTTTGACCCAGACGGGCGTCTCAAACCGGTCTCAAACGCCCGGGCTAACCAACACCCCTCATATCCAGCCCAAATATGAGGCGGATATGGAGGCGTGCTGGCATGTTCATCCACGCCCGCTGTCGTGGGTATAAGCCTGACAGTAGATGTGTAGGGTACGAATGAGATGGGCAGAGTCCTAGCTACGGCGAGGTTGTATGAGTTCAGGCCCCTCTACGGTGGAGGTAATAGCCCTACGTCTCAGTGCTCTTGGAGCTGGTTACCGAGTGTAATATGGAGTACAATGTTTTTCTAACCCTTTTACCAGTGGGGGAGGGCGGCTTATATAGAGTGCGCTGCCCTCCACAACGGTTCTGATTCAAGGGTGGAGTAGTGGCGATTGAATGCATGCGTTACAGGTAACGTATGCTGTAAATGCTAGTTAATGCACCCGGAAACGTACGGCAGTTTCCCTCCAGGGAGGTTACGACGAACCGAGTGTATCCAGTCGGTAGGTCTGGTGTCCTCCGAGTCTTAGTCTCTGACTGGATAATTCTGGGCCTGTTACCGACTGGATGATGGGGGCACCTTAATACAGTCGGGCATGCTTAAGGTCCCGTCCCTTGCGTGGGGTAGTCCTTGGGTAGGACCTGTAGGACAGGCCTATGACCCTACCCTAGGACTATGACCCCATCATTAGTCCCCGAATGGATTGGGGTTGAAACGTCAAAGCAGTGCTCGATGCTCAGATCCGACTGGATTAGGTTCGGCTTAGGCGTTGCTTGCCTCTATCCATTCTATCTCTCTTGGCCGACGATCCGAGTGAATGTGCTCTGCAAAACGGACTATCGGGAACCGAGTGCCTTCGCGGCATCTTTTGACACGACCGGTCAACTGACAGCGGCGGATTTTCCGGGATCTCAAATTTCAGGTTCCGCGCGCTTAGCGAGGGCGACGTCAGCGCGCTCGAGTAGCGCCTAACTCCTCGATCCTCGCGCCTTCAACTCTTCCGCCGATATCGCCGTGGCTGGTTGGGCGGATAAGATTTTGGGCCCGCTCGCCAGCGACCCAGTCGGTGCTCTTTTTAACTCCGACCGACGAGACCTTTCGGTTACGCTCGCCGAATCCTCTGCTCTCGCTTGTTCCGCCTTCCTCGCCACCTCTTGCGCTCATACACCTTTGTCTTCCCATCCTTCTCGGAAGTTCGCCATCGCCGCCATGACCAAGGGCCAGACCAGCAAGATGGAGGCAAGGAAGAAGAAGGGCAAGGCGGCGGCTGCTCAGCGGCGGCAGCGGCCATTGCCAGCGGGATGGATCCAGGGGGACTTTCTCCCCTCCACAGTGACGCAGGGGGACCTGTTGGAGCTGGTTGAGCACGGCCAGCTCGTGCATAAATCTTGGAGGTTGCCAGCGGACGACGAGATTGAGCCGGCGCCGCGGGAGGGGGAGCGCGTCTTGCTTTCACCGAGGTTTCTCTCTGCCCCCTCACCCTTTCTTCAAGGGCATCATGAATCATTTTGGTGCTCAACTCCATCACTTCCCTCCAAATGCTATCGCCCACCTTTCTGCTTTCATTGTTCTGTGCGAATGCTTTATCGGTTGCCCCCCTCATTGGGGTTTGTTCAAACATATCTTCTCCGCCCGCTCTCAAACCATTAAACGTCTCAGTCAGTCGGATGACAAGACGCATCTCCTCCAGCTCTGCGGGGGTTTAGGGTTTTAGAAAAAGAGTCGGAGTAGCTACCCTGCTCTCCAGCTGAACGAGTCGGTTAGGAACTGGCAGTCGACGTGGTTCTACTGCCAGGACATAGCCTGTCCGAACGCGTCGACTGGGCTACCTCCATTTAGTCTGGATCGCCCTGCTCCACTCAAACAACTCGCCCTCTCGAAAGCCGAGAGGAATGACATCCAGCCTTTGGTTGAGGCACTCGCGGATGTTGTCCGGAGGGGGTCACCGGTGTTGACCTGTTGGAAGTCTTCATCGGTCGACGGATCCAGCCTCTTCAAGCTCGCCACCATGCTATGTGGCTCTACACGGGGCCCGAGGACTCCACTCGGACCGTCGCGGTGGGCATACTCGAGGAGAAGGTGACCTCGATAGTGCTCCAAATCACGGGACCTTGCGAGAACCCTAAAGGAGCTCGCCGAGTGGTGCCTTACAGCGCGGACAACCCGCCACCGAATCAGGTGAGTAGCATTAACCGAATATATCGAACTGTTTTGATTTCAGTCGTTCACTTATATCCTTGTGTGATGCTTAATGTTTCTGACTGAATCTCATGTAGGAATGGACCAACTGGTCCTCCCCTGTCTCGAACGAGGATCCGGAGGAGGAGGAGGAAGAAGGTAGCCAGGAGGGGAGCGTGGATAGCGCTGAATATGTCTCCGACGGCAGGGAGTCGGAGGAGGAGGACAGCGAGGAGGAGGAAGAAGACGAAGAGTGTGACTCTCCACCTCCACCGCCGGAACAGCGGAGTAAGCGTCGACACGAGCCCGTCGTCCCTTCGGCTCCCCCCGCGTTGTCGAGTGCTCTACCTACTGCTCCGGCGGCCCCGAGTGCTCGAGGCACGAAGAGGTCCAGGGACGTCTCCGCCGAACCTGCAGGCCAATCTCCCAGGGCACCCAAACCGAGTGGGCCTAAACCTCGGAGGGCTCTGCCGCGCATGAGGGTTGCCATCCCCGTCACATCCACGTAAGCGAATCTAACTCTCGGCTTTTTATGTTATCCGAGTGAACTCCCGCTTTACAAGTCGAATGGGCTTCACTCGACAGGGTCGCCACTTCCACAACCTCTCCGGTCCGCCAAGGGGATGACCCCGTGGACACAGACAACGTCGTCTCGTCCCAGCCGGGTATGTTGTAGGAGTCAGGTGTTTCATTCATGTTGACTGTACTATCTTTTTCTTTTTCTGAATCATCATGCTATTCGGCTTATCAGGGGTGATTCACCCGGACGAAGACGGGCAGGGGAGAGCTGACCCAGCCGCGGAGCCTGTTGTGGAGCCTATCCTTGAGGCTGCTCCTCCTGCTGCTGCCCCTACCGCCGACGCTCCACCGACTGAAATGCCTCCACCGACCGAACCAGTGCCGGTGGGTGACGAACTGACTGGGGCGAACCTTGGGATGCCCCAGGATCTTCCCACGGTTCCCGGTTCGTCGAATGTTGAGTTCAGCATTCGGTGTGTCCCAGAGGAGCAGGTGGGAGCGGTCAAGGGAGCCATGATCCAAGCGGAGCTGATGACCGGGGAGGCCAAAAAGGCTTATGACTCCATTGCGGCTTTGTACCAGCGGAGCTTGGAGCTGCGCGACGACATCCGAGTAAGTAGTCTAGTAAGTACTTACTTTTCTTTTGTAACCCACTGGGTGTTGTCGTAGTATGTTGTTTGAAATGGGTTCACTCCGAGTGAACCCAGTGGGTGTAGTCCCCGAGACTTCTGTCGAGTGCTTGCACTGACAGTTGTCTTTATAATTTTGGTCTTTATTTTTGTCATGTCCGTAGACAAGATTTCTGAGTGCAAGTACTTACTGCAGTCGGAGTACTCTTGCTGTAAGAGCTCCCTAGAGTAAACTGTCCACAGGTGGAGTAGCTTTAGCCTCGGGGGCATAGGTGAAAATGTGCACCTCAGTAGGGCAGACCTGCTTGAGGTGCATGCCAGTGGGGTCACTCTTAGTGAACCCACTGGGTGTAGTCCTCGAGACCGCTGTCGACTGCTTGCATCGGCAGGGGTCTGAAGAACATAGTTTGTATTGAGAATGTTGCTGATACCCCTTTGTTTCGTTTTGTAGAAAACGTGTGAGATGGGGAGCGCTTATGAAGCCTTGAGGGCTGAGAAGAACCACTATGCTGGTGAACTAGAAGCCGCAACGCTCGCCATGACTGGCATGAAGAACGCGCTGGAAGTTCGAGAGAAATCCTTGGAGGAAGCGCTGGAGGCAAACAGGGCGTTGGTGGCGGAGGTGGAGAGGCTGAAAAAACAAAGGACCGAAGCGTACGATCAAATGACTGCTTGGAACAAATGATGGACAGCTCAGGAGAAGTATGTGAACGACTGGGCTGTCCAGATGATGAGTCGTCTGGCTGGTAAGTCTGATGATTTTTCGAGTGGTTGTATCTTGTGACGAACACTCGGTTTGTAATTTCTATTTGCTCGTTTGTTGCAGATTTTTGTGGTGACGCCGAAGCTGAAGCAGCGGCCGTGGAACGATCCATTAAGGACAATGTACCACTCAGCGAGGACGCCAACCGTAATCTACTCCATGCTTATATCCGCGTAGGCAAAGTGGGTCCGTTCATCAACCGACTGAGAGAAATCTTCGGTCGCATTGAGAAGGAGCTTTGGCCGGAGGAGGAGTCGCGGGAGAAGATGGAGACTCTGTTGGGGCGACTGGGGGAGATTCCGGCCCGAGTGCAATCTTGGAAGAAATCGGCAGCACGTTGCGGTGCTGATGTGGCGCTATCCTTGGTCCGAGTCCATTGCAAAGAAGTGCGGGAAGATAAGCTGAAAGCCTTGAAAGTTGCCAACACGAAGAAGCTTCAATTCGAAGACTTCATGGAGACATTCTTGGAGACTGCGACCCGCATTGCTGATGGAATCGACCTGGATACTTTTGTGGAACCCTCCAGTCCTGACGCGGGCCCAGTTGAGTCATGATCGAACTTTATCCTCGGTATGCCGAGTGTTTACCTGTACGATATTCTGGCCACTTCTGTTGGCAGTCATACTTTTGGATCGGTGCGGGTAAGCTTGATCCGCACCGAGTCTGTTATCGTGTCTAGACTGTTGGAGTGACAACGAAAACACTTATTATTTTGCTTGAATGCTGTTTGGAGTTGAACACTAAATGTGTACTCGTAAAATATTAGGACTTAGGTGATACGTGATCGCAGCTAAGT
Organism: Hordeum vulgare subsp. vulgare; assembly: GCF_904849725.1. Lineage (NCBI taxonomy): Eukaryota > Viridiplantae > Streptophyta > Magnoliopsida > Poales > Poaceae > Hordeum > Hordeum vulgare. The sequence continues at coordinate 482,081,864 of NC_058518.1, read as the reverse complement.
CCCCGAGTGTGACGCAAAGTGCACACTCGGAGGTAGTTAATACTTAGGCGACGCAGGGTCGTAGCTAAGTCCCCGAGTGTGACGCAAAGTGCACACTCGAAGGAAGGTAATACTTAGGCAATGCTTGATCGCAGCTAAGTCTCCGAGTGTGTCGCAAAGTGCACACTCGGAGAAAGTTCGGAGGAAGTTAATACTTAGGCGATGCGGGATCGCAGCTAAGTCCCCGAGTGTGACGCAAAGTGCACACTCGGAGGAAGTTAATACTTAGGCGATGCGGGATTGCAGCTAAGTCCCTGAGTGTGACGCAAAGTGCACACTCGGAGGAAGTTAATACTTAGGCAATGCGGGATCGCAGCTAAGTCCCCGAGTGTGACGCAAAGTGCACACTCGGAGGAAATTAATACTTAGGCGATGCGGGATCGCAGCTAAGTCCCCGAGTGTGATGCAAAGTGCACACTCAGAGGAAATTAATACTTAGGCGATGCGGGATCGCAGCTAAGTCCCCGAGTGTGACGCAAAGTGCACACTCGGAGGAAGTTAATACTTAGGCGATGCGGGATCGCAGCTAAGTCCCCGAGTGTGACGCAAAGTGCACACTCGGAGGAAGTTAATACTTAGGCGATGCGGGATCGCAGCTAAGTCCCCGAGTGTGACGCAAAGTGCACACTCGGAGGAAGTTAATACTTAGGCGATGCGGGATCGCAGCTAAGTCCCTGAGTGTGACGCAAAGTGCACACCCGGAGGAAGTTAATACTTAGGCGATGCGGGATCGCAGCTAAGTCCCCGAGTGTGACGCAAAGTGCACACTCGGAGGAAGTTAATACTTAGGCGATGCGGGATCGCAGCTAAGTCCCCGAGTGTGACGCAAAGTGCACACTGGGAGGAAGTTAATACTTAGGCGATGCGGGATCGCAGCTAAGTCCCCGAGTGTGACGCAAAGTGCACACTCGGAGGAAGTTAATACTTAGGCGATGCGGGATTGCAGCTAAGTCCCCGAGTGTGAGGCGAAGTGCACACTCGAAGGAAGTGAATACTTAGGCGATGCGGGATCGCAGCTAAGTCCCCGAGTGTGACGCCAAGTGCACACTCAGAGGAAATTAATAATTAGGCGATGCGGGATCGCAGCTAAGTCCCCGAGTGTGACGCAAAGTGCACACTCGGAGGAAATTAATACTTAGGCGATGCGGGATCGCAGCTAAGTCCCCGAGTGTGACGCAAAGTGCACACTCGTAGGAAGTTAATACTTAGGCGATGCGGGATCGCAGCTAAGTCCCCGAGTGTGACGCAAAGTGCACACTCGGAGGAAGTTAATACTTAGGCGATGCGGGATCGCAGCTAAGTCCCTGAGTGTGACGCAAAGTGCACACTCGGAGGAAGTTAATACTTAGGCGATGCGGGATCGCAGCTAAGTCCCCGAGTGTGATGCAAAGTGCACACTCGGAGGAACTTAATACTTGGGCGATGCGGGATCGCAGCTAAGTCCCCGAGTGTGACGCAAAGTGCACACTCGGAGGAAGTTAATACTTAGGCGATGCGGGATCGCAGCTAAGTCCCCGAGTGTGACGCAAAGTGCACACTCGGAGGAAGTTAATACTTAGGCGATGCGGGATCGCAGCTAAGTCCCCGAGTGTGACGCGAAGTGCACACTCGGAGGAAGTGAATACTTAGGCGATGCGGGATCGCAGCTAAGTCCCCGAGTGTGACGCAAAGTGCACACTCGGAGGAAGTTAATACTTAGGCGATGCGGGATCGCAGCTAAGTTTTTTTTTTGTGACCATAGTCTGCAACCACGGAAGAACTCTGAATCTGTAAAAGAAACTGAATCTGTTGTATATTATTTCTCCAAAACTTGTTCGTCACACTGCTTCAGTCGGCGATCATGTATAAAAACGCTTGAGGAGGTCTCCGTTCCACGCGCGGGGTTTGTCGGTCTCCTTCTGAATGTTGTAGAGTCTGTATGCTCCGTTGTTCAGCACCTTTGAAATGATGAAAGGACCTTCCCAGGCCGGAGCCAACTTGTGTGGTCTCTGCTGATCCACTCGGAGCACCAAATCGCCAGCCTGGAACGTGCGGCTTCTGACATGTCGTGCATGAAAACGTCGCAGATCTTGCTGATAAATTGTTGAGCAAGTAAGTGCCATTTCGCGCTCCTCCTCTAGAAGATCGACTCCATCTTGCCTTGCTTGTTCTGCTTCAGCTTCGGAGAAGAGTTCGACTCGCGGGGCATTGTGAAGCAGGTCACTCGGAAGGACCGCTTCTGCTCCATAGACGAGGAAGAACGGTGATCGCCCCGTTGATCTGTTCGGAGTGGTGCAGAGACCCCAAAGTACTGAAGGTAACTCGGTTACCCACGCACGAGCAGCATGTCCTATCTCTCGCAAGAGTCGAGGCTTCAAACCTTGAAGGATAAGTCCATTTGCATGCTCAGCTTGTCCGTTGGATTGTGGATGTGCTACGGAAGCAAAATCCACTCGGATACCTTGACTCGCGCAGAAACCTTTGAATCTGTCTGAGTCGAAGTTTGTCCCATTGTCCGTGATTATGTTGTGAGGCACTCCAATCTGGAGATGATGTCTCTGACAAACTTCACGGCTATGGAGGCGTCGAGTTTCTTGATGGGCTTAGCTTCTATCCACTTTGTAAACTTGTCGACTGCCACCAACAGATGTGTGTAACCTCCTTGGCCTGTCTTGAATGGACCGACTGTGTTTAATCCCCAAACTGCAAACGGCCACACAAGCAGGATTGTCTTAAGTGCAGATGTTGGCTTGTGGGACTGGTTGGAGTAGAACTGACAGCCTTCGCATCGATCGACCATAGCTTTGGCCATTTTGTTAGCCTGCAGCCAGAAGAATCCAGCCCTGAACGCCTTGGCGACGATTGCTCTTGAAGAAGCATGATGGCCGCAGGTTCCCGAGTGGATATCCTCTAGGATCAACTGCCCTTCCTCTGGGGAAATGCAACGTTGGAGAACGCCTGAAACACTCTCCTTATACAATTGACCGTCAATGACGGTAAACGCCTTCGACCTGCGGACTATTTGTCGGGCTTGGACTTCGTCTTCTGGAAGCTCTTGCCTTAGGATATATGCCATAATCGGCGCAGTCCACTCGGGGATAATTACCAGAATCTCTGTGACCAGATCAACCATAGCAGGCACATCGACTTCAGTCGGGTCTGTTGTGCTCTTGGGTTGCACTGGCTCTTCCGTGAAGGGATCTTCTTTGACTGAAGGAAGATGAAGGTGCTCGAGGCAGACATCACTCGGGACGGGTCTCCGAGTGGATCCGAGCTTAGCCAATTCGTCCGCCGCTTGGTTCTTCAGCCTTGGAACATGATGAAGTTCTAGACCTTCAAACTTCTTCTCCAGCTTCCTGACTGCATTGCAGTAGGTTGTCATAGTGGGGTTCCTTACGTCCCACTCTTTCATAACTTGGTTGACCACCAAGTCTGAATTGCCGTAGACCATCAGGCGACGGACGCCGAGTGAGATGGCCATGCGCAATCCGTAGAGAAGAGCTTCATACTCTGCCTCATTGTTAGAGGAATCAAAGTGAATCTGAAGCACATACTTGAGCTTGTCACCCCTTGGTGATACGATCACAACGCCAGCACCGGATCCATTCAACATCTTAGACCCATCGAAGAACATTGTCCAATGAGCCGAGTAGATGTGAGTCGGTTGCTGTTGTTCTACCCATTCTGCTATAAAGTCAGCCAGGGCTTGAGACTTAATAGCTTTCTTGGCCTCGAACTTGATGTCACAGTACAACATCTCCATCGCCCACTTCGCCACTCGGCCTGACGCGTCTCGATTGTGGAGAATTTCCGACAAAGGAGAATCAGAAACGACAGATACCGAGTGGTCTTGGAAATAATGGGCAACCTTCTTCGCAGTCAAATAGATCCCATAGATAAGCTTTTGATAATGGGGATACCTCTGCTTGGAAGGTGTCAGGACTTCGGAGACGTAGTACACTGGCCCTGAACTTTGTATGCTTTGCCTTCTTCTTCTCGCTCGACTGTAAGAACAGTACTGACGACTTGATTTGTAGCCGCGATATACAGAAGAAGGGGCTCTTTACTGAGCGGAGCAGTAAGAACCGGCTGGGTGGAGAGTAGGACTTTGAGGTCGTCGAGCGCAATTTGGGCTTCGTCTGTCCACTCGAAGGTATCTGATTTCTTCATGAGTCGGTACAGAGGAAGTGCTTTTTCGCCGAGTCGATTGATGAACCTGCTCAAAGCTGCTAAGCAACCTGTGAGTCGTTGAACATCGTGTATTCTGACCGGCCTCTCCATTCGGACGATGGTCCCGATCTTTTCGGGGTTAACATCGATCCCTCGTTCGGAAACGAAGAAACCAAGTAACTTTCCGCTGGGAACACCGAATGAACACTTGGCAGGATTTAGCTTGATATCGTACCTACGAAGGTTGGTGAATGTTTCTGCCAAGTCAGTCAGTAGGTCGGAACCTTTGCGAGACTTGACTACGATATCATCCATGTATGCCTCCACATTGCGACCGATCTGGTCGAGGAGACATTTTTGGATCATGCGCATAAAGCTAGCTCCTGCATTCTTCAGACCGAAAGGCATGGTGATGTAGCAGAAGCACCCAAACGGGGTGATGAAAGCTGTTTTCAACTCGTCGGGACCATACAGACGGATCTGATGATAACCCGAGTAAGCATCAAGAAATGATAAACGCTCGCACCCCGCAGTCGAATCGACAATTTGATCTATGCGGGGGAGCGGAAAATGGTCTTTCGGGCAGACCTTATTGAGGTGCTTGAAGTCAATGCACATTCGGAGTGACTTGTCCTTCTTGGGTACCATGACTACATTGGCGAGCCACTCGGAGTGGTGAACCTCGCGAATGAAACTTGCAGCTAGCAGCTTAGCCACCTCTTCTCCGATTGCCTTCCTTTTGTGCGCGGCGGACCGACGCAGGCGCTCTCGGACGGGCCGAGCAGCGGGATCCACATGCAGTCGGTGCTCAGCCAACTCCCTAGGTACACCCGGCATGTCAGATGGCTTCCATGCGAAGATGTCCCAGTTCTCACGGAGGAATTGGGTGAGCTCGGCTTCCTATTTGGGATCCAAGGTGGTGGAGATGTTCGTCGGGGCGGCAGACTCGTCCGTCGGGTGGATGCTAACCTTCTTAGTCTCCCCTGCCGACTGGAACGCGGACTCAGAAGCTGGCTTCTTCGAGCGCATTAAGTCAGCGGGGTCGACTGTCTTCTTGTACTCTTCGAGCTCGAGTACAGCCATCTGATGGTCGGAGATCCTCGACCCCTCCTGCAGACACTCCTCGGCTCGCTGGCGGTTGCCGGTGATGGTGATAACGCCTTTTGGACCGGGCATTTTCAACTTCAAGTACACATAGCACGGTCGTGCCATGAAACTCACATATGCCGGGCGGCCCAGAATTGCATGGTAAGCGCTCTGGAAGTCCACCACCTCGAATATGAGCTTCTCCTTGCGAAAGTTCTTGTCGGAGCCGAAGATGACCTCCAACGCGATCTGGCCGAGTGACTTGGCCTTCCGCCCTGGGACGACTCCGTGGAACTGCATATTGCTCTCGCTGAGTCTGGACATCGGAATGCCCATCCCCTTGAGAGTGTCAGCATACATAATATTCAACCCGCTGCCGCCGTCCATTAGGACTTTGCGCAGTCGGACCCCTTCCACCACCGGGTCGACGACTAGAGCCTGCCTTCCTGGAGTGGGGACATGTGTTGGATGATCCGACTGATCGAAGGTAATCGCAGTCTGAGACCATTTGAGAAACTTAGGGGCAGTCGGAACGGCCATGTTGACTTCTCTGTTTACTAGCTTCAGTCCACTCTTGCTTTCGACGTCAGCGAAGATCATGAGGGTTGCATGGACTTGGGGGAACGGATCCTCCTTGTCCTCCTCATCCTGTTCAGGATTCTGCTCACTCGGCTGCCCTTCGCTGAAACCCTGGATCCGGAGGCGGCACTGTCGAGTGGTGTGCTTTGCGTATATGGGGTTACCTTCCTCATCCATCTTCGTATGGATTGGACAAGGCTGGTCCAGTATGGGATTGTTGAAAGGCTTTTTCTTGGGGGTGAACTGCGCTTTCCCTTTGCCCTTGAATTTGGCGCTGGTTACAGCTGCAGCTTCTGCTTGCGGTGTGGGAGGAACCTTCGGTTTCTGCTTCCGAGTGTTACCTCCGTCGGTATCGCCGACTGTCTTGTGTTTACCGCTCCGGATGCGGTCCTCTTCTTCGCCATTTGCGTAGCGAGTTGCTATCTCCATCATCTTGCTCATGGAGATGTCGCCGGTTCGACCAAACTTCAAGTACAACTCCCTGTACCGCACGCCTGCCTTGAAGGCGCAGACTGCTTGATGCTCGGTGACGTTCTCCACCGTGTGGTAAAGAGTCGTCCATCGCTGGATGAAGTCGCGCAAGGGTTCATTCGGCTATTGGACACAGTGCTGAAGCTCCACAAGACCTGCAGGGCGCTTGCACGTTCCTTCGAAGGTTCTGATGAACACTCGGGCTAGATCTGCCCAACTGTAAATGCTTGAGGGGGCCAACTGGTTCAGCCAGGCTCGGGCCGAGCCGTCCAGCATCCGAGGGAGGTGCTTCATAGCGACATGGTCGTCTCCTCCTCCGATCTGGACCGCCACTCGGTGGTCGTCTAGCCATGTTTCGGGCTTGGACTCTCCTGAGAATTTACCGATTCCCGCAGCCAATCGGAAATTGGGCGGGATATCAGCCGAGCGGATGGCTCGACTAAAACACTCGGGGCCAGATACGATGGCCTTGCTTCCACTTGGACGGTCCATATCACGGCCATCGCGGTGGGCTCGACCCCTGTCAACTCTTCGCTGGGCGATTCGGCCCCTTGCGTCGGGTCTTGGGTCGTAGGTGTCGCCGACTGAATGCCGATCATCATGATGCCGGGACCCGTAGGGCCCACCCCGCGGAGGGGTGCGTGAGCGACGGCGATACTGATGAGATCCAGGGCTGTGAACCGATCTATGCCTGTTTGCATGGACGGAACTATTGTGGATCCGATTGTGTGACTGGGAGACTGCAGAATTCTGCTGTTGCGCCGTGCGCAACAGGGCTCGGATTTGTTCGATTCCCCTTCCTGCCTCTGAATCAGTCGGCTGGAGGGAATCGGCAATCTGGGCAGCCGCGGCCAGGTTGAGGAGAGGTGTGCGGAACACCTCCACGTTGCTCCGCCGAGTGTGTCGGCTGGCAGAACGACGAGGCGGACGACGCGCACCGGATGCTTCGCCAACTTCACCTCGGTCGGCTTGACGAGGATCTTCATGGGAGTTGGCCATATGTACTTCTGCTGCAGGCCCACGACCCACGTACTCGGTAGGAAGCTCAGTCGGAACCGAGTCCGAGCACTGGGAGTGTGGGGCGACAACAACATACTCCAGGACTGCCACCTGAGAGGAGGCGAACTGGCGCGCTCGGGCATGCTGCACCCAACGTTGTAGACGCGGACTGCGAGATCGCCTGCTGCGGCGCGTGACGAAGGTGCAAGCCGGCAACGGAGCCGATTGTTGGAGAAGAAGAACGCCGCGAGCGCCGGCACGAAAGTGCGTGGCCCCGTGACGGGGAAGCACCTTGACGTCAAGGGGTGCCTCCCGAAGCCACGCCGAATCGTCGACGACAAAGGAGAGAGCATCGAAGAGGATCTGGTGACCCATGCTCGAAACTCCGCCGGACGACATGATGAAAGGAAGTAGTCGCAAACTCGCCGGAAGTCGCTTAGACGCCTGCCCCACGGTGGGCGCCAACTGTCGTGGGTATAAGCCTGACAGTAGATGTGTAGGGTACGAATGAGATGGGCAGAGTCCTAGCTACGGCGAGGTTGTATGAGTTCAGGCCCCTCTACGGTGGAGGTAATAGCCCTACGTCTCAGTGCTCTTGGAGCTGGTTACCGAGTGTAATATGGAGTACAATGTTTTTCTAACCCTTTTACCAGTGGGGGAGGGCGGCTTATATAGAGTGCGCTGCCCTCCACAACGGTTCTGATTCAAGGGTGGAGTAGTGGCGATTGAATGCATGCGTTACAGGTAACTTATGCTGTAAATGCTAGTTAATGCACCCGGAAACGTACGACATTTTCCCTCCAGGGAGGTTACGACGAACCGAGTGTATCCAGTCGGTAGGTATGGTGTCCTCCGAGTCTTAGTCTCTGACTGGATAATTCTGGGCCTGTTACCGACCGGATGATGGGGGCACCTTAATACAGTCGGGCATGCTTAAGGTCCCGTCCCTTGCGTGGGGTAGTCCTTAGGTAGGACCTGTAGGACAGGCCTATGACCCTACCCTAGGACTATGACCCCATCACCCGCCACGTTAACCTGGCGATGGGGTCTCGCGCAGACACGTCCATCGAATGTAGAGGTCCGACGGACGCCTCGTCCGTCGCTGTGGTGTGAACGTCTCGTGACAACACTCTAGCTCGCTACCCAAGGCAAAATCTGGCTATTTAAGCCGTCTGCCTTCCCGCAGCCCTAGCACATCCACCTCCTCCTTGTATGCACCGTCACCTGATCCTGTTCATCTCCTCTCCCACGCTCTTTGGCAATGCCATGGAGCCCCACTGCCGCCACTTTCTAACGTTGGAGCGGCGTCGGCTGCAGCTCCTTGAGCAGGTCCGGGCAAGGCACAAAGCCCGGACCGCCGTGGGGATACCTCCGGGTGTAGAGGATCCAAAGGAGGAGGAGGAGCCAGAGATTAAGGAGGAGGAGGAGAAGCCGGAGACGGAGGAAGACGAGGAGTATGCTGGTGACGCGAACCTGCGCGAGGAGCAGCATGCCATCCTCAACTCCATCCGCTGAGAGTCGGCTGCGGAGGCCAGACGTCGTCGACGGCAGGAGATGGAGGCGGCGCAGGCATAGATGATCACCGACCAGGATGAGCTTGAGGAGGAGGACGAGGAGCCGGAGCTCTCCCACGCGCCCGATGCCGACGTAATGGACATCTCCCATGACGAAAACTAGGGTAACTAGACAATTCCCCGAGCATTGTTGCGGGGACTGTTGGCAATATGTTTATATGCTACTTGCTTACGTGTAATGTGAATATTATTAATTAACAATATGAGCATGAAAATACAAATATATGATATTTATTATACTTTATTAGTTTAGAGTGGGGCGTTTTGGAGGACGAGCTCCATGAAGCTCGTTTTTTGAAAAATTGAAAAATCATATTTTTAAGATTAAAAAAATTATGAAAAAATCATACACCTTCGTATGGATGTGTTTTACATGTGTATAAAATCTGACAATGAAACACATTATGGTGCGAGCTACACAAAAAAAGACAAATTCCTCCATTTTTTTGGTGAACAGTGAATGTACTGTTCTCCCTTTCAAAAAAACATGACTTTGTCTTTTTTGTGTAGCTCTAGCCGCAATGTATTTCATCGGCAGATTTCACACACATGTATTATACATCCGTATGAACGTGGGTGATTTTTTTCAGTTTTTTAAAAACTTAAAAATATGATTTTTGAATTAAAAAAAAAACGATCTCCATGGAGCTCATCCTCCAAATAGCGTTTCCGGTTAGTTTATTGCTACAAAATAGTTTGGAAACATAAGTAGTATAATGTGAGTTTTGAAATTCCTTGAAGTTCTCCACACGGGTGTCTTCTTCACCGAGGAAAAATTAGACATGAGTAGTGAGGATGACTCTTTCCCCGCCGTTGTTGCAACAACTTTGTTAAAATTTATATAAGAAGATGCTAAATCTAATAAAAAATAATAAAAGAAAGTGTCTAAAAATAGAATAAAAACTTTTGAATTACAGTAAATTAATGTTATTTCAAACAAAAATATGAAGAATGACTAACATGAATATATGATGTGGCAGCATTACATGCATATACTAATGAAAAATAATTATAATTTATAAGTTAAATGCATGACTCGTTTATGTGGCAAATTTTGCATGCCTTAGTGGATGAGAAAACTTAAATACATTACACAGTGGGGTGTTAAGATGGACACTCTACATGTTAAGATAATTGTGACCAATTTTTTAAAAATGTAAGATGTAAGATACGTAGTGCGTAAGATTTTTTATATTTTACACGTTTTGTATGGATCTAAGGGATCTAATATGAAAAATTCAGATGTAAACAAACAGATTTAAGAATTGATCGGTTAATTAGTACCCGTAAACGCACCCAAACGTGTCCGCAAACATATGATGAACCAGATTTACAAACCGCGACGGTAGATGCTCCTGCATCTCAACGGGGATAAGTCCTCGAGGATGGTTTTCTGACTGCCAACGATATCGAGCGACGTCCTCCCGACGGATGGTTCTGATTACATTTATGTTCCACGTGGCAGCCCTTGCCGTGCACTGCGCGCAGGCTCGTGTTCCACGCATTGTCAACGAAATCAATCTGATCGAGAAGATTACGATTACGTACGTGTTAATGCGTGCGTTGTGATGGCAGATCCCTTTTTTATGGAGTACGTACGTACGTACGTACTTGTATGTGCAGTTTAGTGCTTGCATGAGACATGCACGCATGGAGCGCGAGCTATTAGACTACTCGGGACCAGTACACCAGTGCATGTGATTACGTGTAACGTGTCGATCCACGTCGTCGTCCTCATCCACGGAAGCAGCACCCCAGCGGACACGTCGCGTGCATTTGTATGTGGCATCTGACCCGATCCTTGCGGACTCTGAGAAACGTTGTGCTCCGCGTCCATGCATTTTATGTGATCGAGATCTTTTATTTTATCCTTTTCTTTTCACGAGAGCACCCACTATGATGTTAGATGTGGTTTTGATAATCGCGTGCGCGTGACATGCATGCATGGGTATGGAGAGCAGTGCATGCACTCACATGGAATTGGCAGTGGCATCTCGCGTCGGATATCCTCCTCTCTTTTTTGCAATACAACTGTACAAGAAACTCCCTCGCAAAAAAAAAATATATATATATACGAGAAGCTAGCTATGTTCTTATATTTTAGCTCATCCATCAATAAAAGAGATGACCAAAAGCAGAAGAAAACTCAGTTTTGTTACGAATGTTGCAGTCGCAACAAGACCTTGTTTGAAACCATTCAAATTATATAATTCAGTTTTTATAATCTATTATGTCTTCAAACATGATAAATCATTGTGTAGATTATAAAAATTAGATGGACAGATTATTAAAAACTCATAATTTACTATGCCCCAGCTAAAATCAAATTATGAATTGCTAATGACCGATTATCATTGTAAAGTTGGAGATGATTAAATTTCTGTCACCGTCATCCTTCTTTTTTTTTTAAAAAGACAGACAGGTCATTATGCAATGTAAAACCTAAATTACAGTTTATATAATCTGACACCTAAATTATTTATAAAAACCAGATTATATAATTTATTTTTGTAATCTAGATTACCATAATTTATTGTGGTTTGGACATGGTCTAGTGGACATGTTCGGAGGACGGACCTGCCTTTAATCATCCGATCCATGTTGATTTACCTTGCCCAATTAATTTTTTTGGTTGAGAGATGCTGTGAGATTGCGCAGGTCCTATTTGCGGTAGTCTCCCTCTGGCACAGGCAATTTTAAGTTTAAGCCTTGTGCTTGGGAGTGTTAGGCGCGGCGCGTTAAAAAAAATTCCAACGCATGCAGCGACCGCTTTTGTGCGCGAATAGTCAGTTGTTTTATTGAACGCTGAAAATCAGGCGCCGTAAAATCAAACACGCCACGTCATCAACGTAGAAACAACACATACAAGATGATCGGCAAAGTTCACACAGACAAGATTAAGCCACAAACAAGTTCATGACAAACAAGTTCACATGAACTATAGAAAAGTCGGCGGCTAACTACTCCTCGTCGTCCTCCTCTGACTCGGTGGTGTCCTCCGACTCCGACGTCGTAATGAATGTGTCATTCCACCGTTCATCGTCGTCGTCCCAGGTCGATGCTTCTTTGAGCTCGATGTTAAAGAGTGCGGACTCCTTCCGCTTATGTCTGTCCTCGCGATAGACGGCTCGCTCCGCCCTCCTTTGCATGTAGAATTCGCGCTCGTTGACGACGTCCTCCGGAAAGCGTTAGCGCCACACCGTCATGGCCTCCTCGTCCATCTCAGCGATGTCGAGGCGGCGCTTCGCCTCCGGTTCTCGCGACTGTCCTCGTCGATGACAACCGGGGAGGGAGGGAGGTGCGAGCTCCTGCGCCCACCCCGCATCGCCACCTTAGGAAAGTTTATCTCCCTACGAGGACGCCGGAGGCGCCACACCGCCGCATCGTACGCGGACGGCATGTTCGGCGGTGTCGAACGTGCCGAGGGTGAGGCGCGTCTCACCGGAGCGGATCTCGATGTAGAAGACGTTGTAGGGGCGCGCGCGGACGCCGCGGTAGCCCGAACTTCCCGATGGCGTGGTAACATGGTGGTGCGGCGGCGGCTAGGTGAGAAAGAAGAAGCGCGGCGAGGAAGAGCGACAGAGAGGACGCGTGGCGAGGCAGAGCGATGGAGAGAGCGATGGAAAGGGCGTGTGGCGAGGCAGAACGGTGGAGAGAGCGCTGAAGAGGACGCGTGGAGTGGCGCTGAATTTATAGCGCACGAGTCGACACGTACCAAAACCGTCGCGCATGCACCGGCTTTTTCCCGCATGCGTCCAGTTTATTTTTCTATCACTTTTTTTCGCGTCTGATGGAGCGCGCGCGTTTTATTTAACGCGTGAAGATGCTCTTAGAGTTGCCTTTCAGCTACCTCTGCCCAAAGTTGTTCAGAGTTTTCCTTCCACATACAGTTTCTATATCTTCAGCAACGGGTGCAAAACTAGGATATCAAGTCAGATCATAACCGTCGATGGCTCGATGCTATGAATGGGGCATGGCATACTCTACTTCTACAGTTTATACAGGCTTCTCAAGATCATTCTGAGACCCCCAGCTGCATCTGCGTTGCTGCCGAAATCTTGTGTTATAAAAAAAAAGTGCAAGCATAAGGTTTTCTTATGGACAGGTTATACATTTCAAGGCTGCCTCTTGCCTGCTACATTACCCTAATCCGCTTGCAGTTTGAGCTGCCAGCGTCTCTCAACCCTTTGCGTGTCACCGCATACGGTGTCGAAGCTGCCGGAGGCGAAGGGGACTTGTCCAGGTATATATGTGCACCGTTCGTTCCCTCTCCGGTGCAGAATCAGGCACGAATGGGACCTGCAGCTGTCACCTGCATAATAGCATTGCATTGTGTTCATTTCACAGAATGGGTCCATGGGTCAGCAACGGATTTGTACAGAAATTACAAGTCCCACCACAACTTTACTGTCCGGTTCATGGAATATTCAGAGAAAGACTTTGCAGAACCATGGAGATTTCCCAGTCACTCGTGTATTACCATTGCTTTACTATCGGCAATTCTACCTGGAAAATAAATTTTGCCAACAAACGCCCAACCCCTTCGGAGAAGGCTGTCGACCTGCAGTAACTATCATAAGCAGAAATCCATCGACCATTCGAACATAACATTTCTTTAGCAACTCATCAGCACATAAACATTTTTTTGTTTAAATGGCCACAAGATACAAGCAACTTGCAATTCTTGTTTAAAGAGAAACCCAAATAAGCAGCAGAATCAATCTCTAGGAAATGTCACTGCAAAGGTAGAGAGAGCACAGACCTAGACTATACAGATCTCAGATGTAAGCTAATGAAGTCTTCCTTTATAAGCAATCACTAGAACATTGATGGCGCGTGTTGCAGCGCCCATGGATTTTTTCAGTTGGATGATAAAAGAAAATTTAATGCATGGGCTTGTGAAAATAAAGTTAAGTTTGTGTAGATAAAGAATATATGTTTGACAGAAAACGAAACAGACAATAATCTACATCAATATTGTCTTAGAAAACATGTTGACTCATCAACTATTTGCCAACACGGGAGAAGAATTATAAACCACCATAGCTAAAAGCTGCAACCTGCACGAAATACAACACCTTCAACGGATAATATTTCACTGCAGAATGGATGGAGTACTATCATAGGGTTCCATCAGAAGATGATCACCAACCTAGGTCATACATACAGGAGCAGAGCAAAAGGGTTGACACCAGGAGTACCCATTGACAGGAGATGCAGAGCCCCAACCGATGATGCAGCAAAGCCTCATTGAGTTATGTGCAGAGTAGTAACAACAAGTAGCAGACAGAGAATCAGCGAGGAAAGCTGATATTTACCTCTCTAATAGCTGATAAGGATCCTTCAGAAGTTTAAGTTTCCCATCGATCCAAAGTGAATACCATACATTAGGAAAGAGTAGATGAAGTCGTCGTTTTGGAACCTGTTTGAGGAAAATATCAAAATGGATTTAGTTAAAAAAATCATGACAAGGTAAATAAATAATTACAAAATAAATAAATAACTGATGCTGATTCACATTAAGCAAAACATCCTCCTCTCGCCTTTCTACTTTACAATAGAAAAATCCTTGTGGAGACAATAAACAAATATGGATATTGTGCAATTCAAATTTTTACATACTCACACAATGCAGATTAGAATGAAACCATGTCTCTCTCAGATGGAACAGTAATCTGGATAAGAATGCATGTTGATTTTAGCAGATTGTGTATAATTATCTTTGCATGTAACTTTTAGTTTACATTACTCGCTAAGCTGAACTTTAACTTGTGCACGATCTCCATGCCAGAAGTAACTATCACTAATTAGAGATGGAATAGGAAGAAAATATACTGATCGGTTGGCCTTCGGGCAGAACATATGCAAAAATTGCTGTCCTGCAACATGAATAAACTGAGTAAAAGAACATATGCACAGATTTGTAGCATAGATCAACATTCAACAAAAAATAAAGACTTCACGGTAGAAAGCAGTAAAAAAGCAAAGTTCAGTGACGAGCATTTTAAGTAAAAGGACACTGACGGTGGGCACTTCCTGATTGTCGTGGAATACTACTCGCCATGTAGAAAGTAGACAAATCTAAAGATTAGAACATCCAAGATAAAGAGAAGTGATATTTGCATAGACATGGGGATGTAGGTCCAGACCCTTTTCCCCTGCCAAGACGTCCTCTCCAGCAAAGTTCCTCCCTGTTGTACCGATCTGAGAGAAAATCCTTCGTCGCCAGCGATTTGAGAGTGAATCCCATACCTGCTGCTTGCACCTTCAGAGCAAAGATTGTAGAAGGACAGCACAGCTGGCCACTGTCTCTCACGCCCACTGGATCCCCTCGTCTGCTGGATCCGTTTCCCTCAAGCGCATCAGCTGAAGCGTGTCCCGCTGGATCCCCTCGATCGCCTCCCCTCGCGCCGTTTTTGCTCCGCGTGCGTTGGATCAGCTTGCTTCTCTCGTGCTCGATACCCTCGCAAGTGTGGTTGCAGCTCCAAGGGGATCCGATGCTCAGTGACATGCCCGATGGCGTCCCCACCTGGGAAGGCTCCGAGGAGCTTGGGAAGCTGCTGCGCCGCCATCGCTCAGATGGAGACGAGCGAGACAAGGCAAGTCGCGAGGAGGTGGGATGGGGTTAGCCCAGCCATAAGCGTATCACGACCGTTCGTTCGTGATCGGACGTTAACTCGTATAGACGAATGAGAGGGCTTCAAACTGGCTTCGGGAGTAGCAGCCCCCAGGACAGTCGGTCCGTTAGTAGCCCACGCGTGAGTAGAGGCGCATCAGACAGCCCAGTTCGCGACCTGAACATTGATTTGACGGTGATCTACATCACACACGCGAAATCAACGGCTCACGAGCAAGGATGCGTGAGAGAGCTCGGAATAGGTTCGGTTGGCGCATCAGACAGCCCAGTTCGCGACCTGAACATTGATTTGACGGTGATCTACATCACACACGCGAAATCAACGGCTCACGAGCAAGGATGCGTGAGAGAGCTCGGAATAGGTTCGGTTGGCGCATCAGACAGCCCAGTTCGCGACCTGAACATTGATTTGACGGTGATCTACATCACACACGCGAAATCAACGGCTCACGAGCAAGGATGCGTGAGAGAGCTCGGAATAGGTTCGGTTTTACTGTCCTTAATTGCGCACCTCATACAATCGCGTGTGTTATAATTAGCATCATTTTGTAAGGGGGAAAATGCCATATAAATTAATAAACTACCTTCAGTCACAAAAATGCTGAAGTTTTGGACATCGAAATTATCTTCAAAACAACTGTCAGTCACAAAATGTTGAAGTTTTGGACATCGAGAGAGGAGGCTGTTTTTTTTTTTGCGTGTGTGTGACCACGGGGAAATGGGCTAGCCCACTTAATATTTTTCCTGTCCAATGGAAGCCCAGCCCACTACAGCAACTTCAGGTGGACGTGCCCCGGCCCTATTGTTGCCCGGTAAGAAGAAGAGAGAGGAACAGGAGGCCTCTCTGGCAGTCGCAGGCTCACACACAAACACAAGCGACCGGACACCCGCCGATACCACCACCGCCCCCTCTCCGGCCGCCATGCTGCCGCCGGCCGCCCGCCTCGCGGCCCGCCGCCTCCTCGGCCTCGCCTCCGCGTCCGCCTCACAGCCAGCCGCCCGGCGCCTCTCCCCGTCTCCGGTTCGCGCGTCTCCTCCCCCTCCCGAATCCATTCCCCTCCATTTCCGCCCCAAACCGATCCCCTGACCCCGTTCGCCGGAATTTCCTTGCAGATCTCCTCCTCCGCCGCCGCGGCCGCCACGGGGTACTTCTCCCGGACCTTCTCTTCGGCGCTTAACTACGTGAGCACCCTCGGATCCGCCTCCGTGCTCGTCTGATCTGTTTTGCCGCCGAGGGCGATTGCGCTAGATTTATTCGTTGCCTTTGTCCTGCAGCACATCGATTCGCCGGACAACAACCCCAACATGCCGTGGGAGTTCACCAAGGCGAATATGGAGAAGGTAATGGCGTTCTTCCCCCCGGTCTGCCATGCCGATGCATGTGTAGCGGCCGGACTGTTGGGTCAGTTGGCTTAGATTTGGCATAACCGTGACAGTACTTGTTAAATTGTGTGCTCAGATGTTCAGATATGGTTTCTTAGGGTAGCATTTGCACTCTTGAATGATATTATTCAGTTTAGCATGGAAAATTGTAACAGCACTATGGGCCATAATGTTCCATTTGAAGTGGGCTTAGTGAATGCAGTTAATATGGCTCATGTGCATGTGGACTACCGACACGTTTCAACTTAGTTATTATCTGAATTAAATTTTATGTTGTAATGTTGCAGGTCAACGAAATACTATCTCATTACCCAAGCAACTACAAGCAATCTGGTATTATTCCAATGCTTGATCTTGCACAGCAGCAGCATGGTGGATGGGTCCCAGTTGCAGCAATGGACGCTGTAAGTCTTTTTTGTGTGTGCAAAACTGTGACCTTCGAACGTCAGCATGTTATGGTGTATTCCATTTTCATATAAATTGTTATGAGCTCATGTACCTTCTTTAGTAAAAACTTGTCTCTTGTACTTGTAGAAACTATGCAAAAACCTTATTGCCCCTTGTTTATTGTTGTATATGCTGTTTTTTTCTGCATACTCTTCTGTCTATTCACTATGTCTGGAACACTTAATTAAAGTTCATATAGGTGCACAGAAAGATATCATGTGCACATTGAGTAGTTGGTTTAGCTTATGACTTGCACAGATTCGTCGGTCTTTAATTTTGACACTTTCGAATCAAGTTACATCTTGTAGGAACAAAACATTTAGAAGTGCCAGTTACTACTGTTGGATAACTAAAAAAAATCTGGATTTGAGAACCAAGTAACATGTTTGTTTGTTGACATAGTAGTTCAAAACTCTTATAACTATGTTTTTTCTGTTTCTGAAGCTGACTTCATGGTATCTAATATATTCATGTGGCAGCCATATTACTCATAGAGCATATTAACATATAATGCATTCCAAGCTGGAGCATATCCTTTCTCAGCACGAATATTAGGTTCACAATTTTGCTGCAAGTACCATAATCTTTGCCAGTTACCACTGTTGGATAACTAAAAAAATCTGGATTTGAGAACCAAGAAAAATCTGCAAGAACACTTAAATAAATTTGTTATAGGTGCACAGAAAGATATCATGTGCACATTGAGTAGTTGGTTTAACTTATGACTTGCACAGGTTCGTTGGTAAGATAGGGGAAATTTAAATAGTAATTTCTGAGCCGTATGAGGTAGGAAACTCTCAAGTACGGTTCTAAGGGAAGGAACTGCCTATTCCGACCGAGGAGAACAAGCCATTCTACAGGGTGATTCGGAAATTGCTGAAGCTTGGTTTGATCAAGCTGCTGGGTATTGGAAATAGTTATAGTGCTTACTCCGGGAAATTATAATCTTGACACGTTTGAATCAAGTTACATCTTGTAGGAACTAAACATTTGGAGGTGCCAGTTGCCACCATTGGATAACTACAATTTTATCTGGTTTTGAGAATCAAGAAAAATAGCCTTATTAGGAGACATGGGAGTCTAATATAAGTCAACATAGTAGTTTAAATCTCTTATAACCATGTTTTTTTTTTTTCGTTTCTGAAGTTGACTTGATGGGAATCTAATATATTCATGTGGCAGCCGTATTACTCATAGAGCATATTAACATATAATGCATTCCAAACTGGAGCATATCCTTTCTTAGCATACTATCAGGTTCACAATTTTGCTGGAAGTACCATAATCTTTGCTACACAGTAAACTCTTCACATTTTCAGTGTTCCTGACAATAATTTGTCTTTTTTTCAGATTGCTAAAATAGTCGGAGTTGCGCCGATCAGGGTCTATGAAGTTGCAACATTCTACTCAATGTTCAATCGGACCAAGGTACCTTGATGCATGACTGCCTATACTGTACTCATTACTACCACCTCTTTTACAATGAAGTCATTTCATGTTATGTAGGTGGGAAAATATCACCTTTTGGTGTGTGGAACTACACCTTGTATGATTCGTGGTTCACGTGATATCGAAGATGCCCTGTTAGAACACCTTGGAGTTAAACGGAATGGTTTGTATATCACTGTAATTATTCTGATATCTTAAATTTGTTACTTTGTCCTCTGAGCAAGAGGTCCTTTCGTTGTTTCTGTGATGTAACTCACATTTTTTTTTCATTTTCAGAGGTGACAAGCGATGGTTTATTTTCTGTCGGTGAAATGGAATGCATGGTAACACCGTGATCTTAAAATATTTGTTTTAGTTGAGTTTTACACTTTCAATGTTTAACTGTAGGTCAGTATGTCTGTGATGAATGATTTGAAATGCTTGGTTATGATATATCTTTCCTTAAAGCCACTTTTATTCACATTCTAGTCATGTGTTCATAGGGTTGCTGTGTGAACGCTCCCATGATTGCTGTGGCTGACTATTCCAAGGGTTCAGATGGTTACACATACAATTATTACGTAAGTTTATTTTGCTCTTGGTAGCACTAGTACATATACAGTTTAACATTTGCACTATTCTGTTATCCCTTTGTGTTCTGTACTTTCTGGTATTAGACAGTATATCAATGACTTCATGCTTGGCATAATGTGGTGGAATTGTACCAGAAACACCATGACACATCTTGTAGGACAATTGGTCCAACCTGATTTAAAACAAAAAAATGGGTGATGGAAGAACATAATATCACGGTGTAGATTGTACAGGTGTTAGTATATTGTTAGGAAAGGGTGATGTGATGACGTGTGCTTGCATGTTCAAACAATTGTTTCGTTTTAACTTTCACGTTCATGCATATGTATAGATTAATAGTTGTCTACTCAAGAGACTAAACTTGTGCTTGTTGGCTCTAATATTGTACCGTCTTCTTTGGGGGCATTAGAGAGGTTAAATCTTGTCATGGTTATCTTTTAAACTGAATTTTCATTCGATAGAACTACTGCATCACTAGAGACGCAAAGTTGCTAGCCTACCAGGATGGCTTGTTAAAACTTGCATGCCTTTTGCTAATACAACAGGCCTTGAAGCAAACTTTTCCATCTTATGTAACCTGAGTTTTTTTTTCTTCTACTTACCCTTCACAGGAAGACCTCACTCCAAAGCGAGTTGTTGAACTCGTTGAAATGCTGAGAAGAGGAGAAACACCCCCTGTAAGCTTCAGCCAACTTAATAGGATTCTCTTACCATGTCTGGCATCAGATTTTACTTGGTCCAGTTGTAATGCCTGCACTGATGATCCGATAAACATTTGCAGCGTGGCACCCAGAACCCAGAGCGGAAAAACTGCGGCCCTGCTGGAGGGATGACCACCTTGCTAGGAGAGCCAAAACCTCCCCCATGCAGGGATCTGGATGCCTGCTAGGTTTGCTTTTGAGTTGCAAGCAAGCACACAAATAAGTTGGCTCGCATTGTATGTCGCGAACAACCGATAGGCGATTTGATCTCTGTTATTCTCAAAGCTTTCTTGTGTCCAACAATGGACAGGCGATTTGATCTCTGTTGTTGTCGAAGCTTTCTTTTGTCTGACAATTGGACACATCTACCTGTCACCATCTCTTTTTTCCCCTTGGTTTGCTCCATCATCAGCTAGACTGCCCACTGATAAAGATAGTGCTATATATTCTGGAGCTGCAGTCGCGAAAGAAAGCTT
Organism: Hordeum vulgare subsp. vulgare; assembly: GCF_904849725.1. Classification (NCBI taxonomy): domain Eukaryota; kingdom Viridiplantae; phylum Streptophyta; class Magnoliopsida; order Poales; family Poaceae; genus Hordeum; species Hordeum vulgare. The sequence continues at coordinate 482,061,301 of NC_058518.1, read as the reverse complement.
TGTATCCGGCATAAGAATCTGGGGCCCTGGACACACCCTGGGAGAATTGATTGCTGTTATGCTACTCCTGCAGTGTTATATTCCTGTCGTTCATGCATTAATGGTGTCGTTAACTCCTTATGGACCTGGTACATTTTGATATACTACTAATTTTTCTATTTCTATTTGATCATAGGTATTATGTTTTCTCTTCTATACGAGTGTGAACATCGATTTGTGTGGTGTGTACTGTTCAATGCGGTCCGTGTCGCAGGGTCCCTGCTCTTTCTCACATCTTCCCAACCTACCCAGTGCCCATACACACCTCAGTGCACTCATAGCTGGTGGACATTGTTTGATCGTTCTGACCTAACATTTCGCACCGCTTCCCCCTCTACCGCATGATCGGATCCATGTGCACTCACAACAAGTTATGATCCGTGGTAACACTTCGCCCTAGTGATCCCTTGAGCCTTCTTCTATTAAAAGTACATGTCGGACCTCCAATTGGGTTTTCATGGTAATATTGATTAATGGACAAATAGTCACATCTAATGTTGATCACATTGTAGTCTCTTGAGCGATATTAAATCGGCATTTGCGGCCTCCCAAAATATTGCAAAATGGGCCACATTACTTTGCATCTTCTGCAATGGTAATATCGGCATCGACGGGGAGTTGGGGGGAGGGGGGGGGGGAGAGAGGATAGACGAGAGGGGGGAAGACACGGAGGGTAGCTTTGCTTGGCTGTCGTTCAATTGATCTAGACCATCCACAATGATCCAACGGCAGAGAAGGTCGCCACTCTCCAGTAGCTGACGCGGCCCCACCTAGCAGAGATACAGATACAGCGGCTAAACCCTCTCGTCCATTTCCCTCCCAAAACCCTAGCCCCCAAATCAGGCCACCCGCTCCCATGGCGCGCTCGAGCTCCGTCACCGAGGCCGAGGTCGGCATCGCCTGCTTCACCTCCTCCCTCCCGGGCTTCCGCGGCGTCCTCAAGCACCGCTACTCCGACTTCATCGTCCACGAGGTCGCCCGCGACGGCTCCGTCGTCCGCCTCACCTCCCTCGATCTCCCCGACCAGGTATTTGCGCCCCCCCGCGACGTCTGCTCAGCGATTCCGCGCGCCCGGCCCCGGTTTCACGTACGGCCCGTGCATTGCAGTGCGTGGATGCCAAGGAGGAGGAGAAGGCGGCGCCGGCGGCCGACGCCGACCACTCCAAGGCCCTCGAGTCGTTCAGCGGGCTCTGCGGCGAGGCGGACTGCCGCGCGCTTAGGGGGCTTCTGGAGAAGGTCGCGGCCGGCGGCGAGGGTGAATTCTCGCCGGTTATGCTCTCGCCTGATGCCGACAAGGCTCATCGATCGGTGGGTTTGGTTCCCAGGCGCTGAATGTTTTGTGGGTTGGCTTAATTGGGGGAAACTGTCTGATTTGGAGCGTTTATTTGCTTGTAGGAGGTGCACAATTTTTTCAAGAAGAACTTCAAGTTCTTGGTCACAGACACAGTTGAACACAGCGATGGGGTTCAGAAATACATCAGGGTGCGCGTTGGATCTGAAGCTGGAGGAGGGCGGGGCCGTGGCGGTGGTGGGAGGGGTGGTGGTGACAGAGGAAGGAAGAGGAAGAACATGAATGGCTCTGACTGGGGAGACGACAGGCCATTTGACAGTAGAGGGTCGTCTAGTTGGCCAGCTCATGCTGGCAAGTTCCTGAGGTGATGAAATCCTGTTTGAATTGATCATCTGTTGTCCTCTATAACACATTCATTCCACATGTTTGACATAGTTGACAGGCTTACTTGTTTAAATTTGGTAACACGAGTAATTTAGCTATAACAACTCCTCTATATTTGTGTAGTAATAAGGAATATAAATATAATGATGCGCTGTTTGCTAAGCTGCACTCCCTGGGTTTGCCTAAGTATGTTTGAGGTAGTCTTTTGGTTGATTTCGTCCTAGCTGGTTTGATGTTATAAGACTCTGTTTGCTTCATTTTGAATAAAATGGGGCAGGGGGGAAACCCCTTTCGTCCAAAAAAAATATAAATATAATGTTTGCGTGTGTCTAGCTTTGCTGCTAACTAGTTCTGTAACTGGAGCTACCATTCTGTGACACTGATCAGGTTTCACCTTTGCAAAGAAAACAAGGACACCCAAGATGCATTGGGAGTGATAGGAAAAATGTTAGGACTCCAGGTACATCTTGGCTGCTATTTCTCTCATTGATGGCATCATTCATTAACCGTTCTTTGCCAACCGAGTAATGGCTTGGTTATGCTTTTTGCAGTCACGCTCGTTTGGGTTTTCTGGAACAAAGGATAAACGTGCTGTTACGACGCAACAGGTGTTTATTACACCTATGTAAACCATCTCTCCAAATTTAATTCATGCAATCATGGATTTGCGTTTTGGGATAAAAATGGCTAAAATTTCATACATGGGTGTGGAAGAAAAATTCTTTAGGTGATTTTATCTATAGCTATAAGCAAACTGTATGTGTAGTTATGTATGCAGTATGCTATTATGGCGTTACAACCAGTTAAGTAAAGGATAGGTGCTCTGTTCTAGAATATTGTGTGTAAAATTTAATATGTACTCGTTCTAGATAATATTATTAGTATCATTGATCAACTAGGTTATGTAGTCTGTTTCATGATTTTCTGGCTATTTGATAGATTTGGTTATAATTCCTGTTTCATGGTTATGACCCTTTGCATGTAATTGCCTTGGCTACTAATCTAATTCTTTTCCTACCAGGTTACCGTTTTCAAGGTGCCAGCAAATAAAATAGCTGCACTTAATAAGCGACTATATGGCATCAAAGTTGGAAACTTCTGGTAGGTGGTCAATTAATCTTTTGAGGATCACTGGATTATAGCTGTCCTAAGTGATACTTTAGCAACTAACTTATCCTCTCTAGTTATGTAAAGGAGGGACTTGGTCTTGGTCAACTCATGGGAAATCGGTTTACAATTACCCTGAGGTATCATATCTTGTCTTTTTACCTTGTAATTTAGTATATAGAAGCGCTCCTGCTTCAATGCTCTTCCGGAAGTGTAGCACGAAATTTAACGCGGTGTTTGGATGTTGGAAAAACTGCTTGGAATTGAATTGGACTGATAATTCCAAATCCAAGATGGAAAGGAAATGGACTCTAATTCGGATTCTACTGTTTGGTTGTGCGTGGAATTTACTGTTGGAATGACAGGGTAGAACCCAATTCCAATTGTTGTTTGGATGTACAAACCATGGAATTGATTTTTTTTTTTGAGTTTGCACAATATAAACTTCTATACATGTATGAAAAATAGTATTATGTGTATACTTGAATATTTATATATTACTTTGCACACATGGTAACATTAAAATGTTCCGACGGAAATTCGAGCTCCTAAATTCGCCTAGAAACCTGCATAGTTCAAACAAATCATACTTTAGGAACACACAAATTTGAGCTAAAAACCGAGTTGCACATGAATTCCTGCACGGACACCACAAAAATACCCTAGCACCGTGGTTCCCATACCACCCTCATTCTCCTACCACCGTCCTTCCCCTCCCGCCGGCATTCCAGTACCGCTGCTGTTCCCCTGTGCCATTCCCCTACCCAATCTAGGGTTTGATGGGCTCGAGAGGAGGGGTGGGGACGGGTGGGAGAGGGAGAGGGGACGGATGGGAGGGAGAGGACGGCCTGAGATCTTACCAGTGCCGCCGCCGCCCCCGGTTACGAGCTCGCAAGGCAGAGGGATCTCGATCCCCTGCTTTGAGCGAGCGAACAGGTACCACTTGCGTGAGGGGGAAGGGGGAGCGAACAGGTTTCCGAGCCTTTCCAGGCTCCTGCGCTTGGAAAGTTTCGCGAGCGGGGTAAATGCGCGGCTGGCTCGCCCGGAATTGGGCCAACTTTTCCTAGCCCAAATTCTATACCACCCCAAACAACAGAATCTGGCCTGACAATTCCAAGCAGTTTTTCCTACATCCAAACAAGGTGTAAAGCTATTGTAGGCCTGATTTGATTTGCATAGACAGTACACACTACCGCACCACTATCAGTTATTTTATAGTTCCGCCCTTTGTGGTGTAGTCCCTCCATTCCACAATGTAGTGCATATAGATTTTTCTGGAAGTCAAACTTTACCAACTTTGTGAAGAAAACTGTCTACATTTACAATACCAAACATGTACATTATGAAAATACAGCTCATGATGTATCCAGTGATGTGCATTTGGTATTCCAAATGTACCTATTTTTCTCTATTAATATGGTCAAAGTTTGTAATGTTTGACTTTTAGGAAAAATCTATAAGCACTACATTATGGAATGGAGGGAGTAGTATATTACTTCAGCCCACATGCATGGAACCTTGTATATTTTGCTTTAACAAAACTGAGAAAATTGGATAACTCATGTTTACCTGCATTTCTTTAGAGGTGTTGTTGCAGAATCGGAAGACATGATAAAGGCTGCTGTGGATGGTTTAGGAAAGAACGGTTTTATCAACTACTATGGTTTGCAGGTACAAACCTGGGAACTTCTGCTTGTGCTCCAGAATTTACTTTGATGTTATTTCTGAAACTTATTGAGTTTATCTATTTTGTCTGGTTAGCGCTTTGGAAGTGGTTCAGTACCAACCCACCTTATTGGAGCTGCTTTGCTTAGAGGAGAATGGAAAAGTGCTGTACACTTGGTTCTTGATCCAAGGGAAGGAGATATCCTTAAATTATGTTGTTTGTATCTAATTAGGTTTTGCATGTTGTGCTGTGCCAACTTTTGTTCAACATAACTCGATACTCCGAACAGCGTGATGACATAAAGGAGGTGCGTGAACATTACAAGCAACATGGTGATATTGATATGGCTCTGAGGAACTTCCCTCGCCATCTTGTGGCTGAGAAGGCTATTGTAAGTGTAGTCCTTTATCACTTACATCGTGATATCCTTGTATTAGATGAATAAGTGTGCCTCTTGTGATGTATGCTGTAAACACACATCTTTTTGTGGAAGTTAAACTAATATATCCATCCATGCGCTATTTCCAGCTTCAATGTTTGAGGAAATGCCCTGGGAACTATCTACAAGCATTGAAGGGTATACCAAGACCGTTAAGAATGATGTATGCCATATATCTTTATCTTATACTGATTGTTTTTCTTGATATGGCTTATACCTGCAAATTAAACGACATTGGTGGTTTTCATCTCAAAGAATATGATATATGGCACATATCTTTACGTGTTAGTCAACAGTATTGTGCATTTGCTTGGCAGCTTTTGCTACTCCAGTTACATATCACTTGCTAAGTCGAAATATTTCTGCTGTTCACTTTTCTATGTTTTGTTGAATAATTCTCATGTTTTGTTTCTGTCCTTTTACTTATTATCGATTGCTTTCTGTAGGTATGTCCATGCTTACCAAAGTTACCTTTGGAATCATGCTGCCAGCATGAGAGTTGAAAAGTATGGTCAGTCTACTTCATCCTTGTACAGTTGCTTAGTTTCAATTGAATCATTGTACAGTTCGATGTTTTGGGCTAACCGTTACTATTTTCTGAGGTGGGTTATCTTGTGAGGTTTTTATGGAGGACTTCACGTGCTCCCCTTGTAACTGGTGATTTGACAGGCATTTCACAGGTTATAGAGGGTGATCTAGTTTATACCAAGGAAAGCCATCCTGGAGAAGCAACTTCAGTGGGTACTTCAGAAGTTGATAGCCTTACAAATGCGTCTGAAATTGATATTTGCCTTGAAGCACTTCCAGAAGAAAATATCCAGTCTGTGAAGGTTTGCTGCAAACCTACATGCTCATACACAGAAAATGTTCCACCTCATATGCCTATTCCTGCACCTTTCTTTTTCTCCTGTAGCTCGTTGATTCTGAAGATTTAACGAAGGGCATCTACTCGTTTGAAGATGTCGTCCTTCCTTTGCCTGGGTAATGAGCAATTCCCATGTTCATATATTCATTTTTTCTGTCATGATTCTACTTGGCAAGAAAACAAAAAGATTCAGCTTGTTATTGCTATTACACAGTTCACAAGCATTGTTCCCTGGGAATGAAGTTGCTCAGATTTACCATGAAATGGCTAAAAAGGTAAATACTATATTGCAGTGTGTATTTCTATTTCATGTTTATTTAGAGATTCTTGTTTGGTATGATCAAAACTTGTGCATTGTTGAATTTCTTTTACAAGCATTCCCAGTTCCTATTTCATTTAATCAGATATTGCAATGCTGTGGCCTTTGGACTATGCTGATTAAATGTGTTTGATTTACCCTTTTTCCTTTTGTGGATATTAGCTGTCATACTGCAATATCACTGGTTTTATTAGCAAATGTGTTATGAATCACACAATTTCTTAGTGGCTTCTGTCATGACGAGATTCATAATGTTACTTTCGATTTCATGTCTCAGGATGGCATTAGCTTGACAGAGAATGCTCATGGTGTGAAGTAAGTTTTTCATACAGCTCCCATAATACCTTTTTAGCTATGCATAATCCTTGAATCAAGGGTAGTGCAGCATGGTGCAATCTGCAATCTGCAATGGCAATTTTCTTTTTCTTCTGCGATGTATTAATCATTTCATATACGTTACATCTACACATGCTTCGTTTGCTGCTACATCATATCCTAATTTTTGCAATGTATGATGCAAACACCATTTGTTAGGGAGTTCTCAATTACAAGCATGAAAGGAGGTTACCGTCGGGTGTTCCAGAAGCCTATTGATTTTGAGTGGTATGTGTATTTCCATCAAATGTGTTAATCCCATTGGGCTTGCTTGAAGTGTTAATCTGACCGCATGGTTTATTTTAGGGTAACACTGCCATGTATTAATTCTTATTCCTTTTTGTCGAGTCTAATATGACTGCATCGTTTTGATAAAATGCTTCGTTGACTGCAGGGAACTCATGACATACACGGATGACAGTGCATCTTTAGCAGAAACCGATTTGGATATTCTCTCCAAAGGCAAGCTTACTGAAGCAAAGGTAGCTAATGAGCCTGCACCTAGTGGAAATTCTGCCTCCAATCCACCTGATTGCAAGTTGGAAGAGCCATTGGAGACCTCCATGCCAACCAGTGAAACTAGCTTAGTAGAAAACAAGTCTATTGGCAGCTCAGATACATTGCCAAGCAAACTGGCTGTAAAATTAGCATTTACTTTACCTGCATCGTCCTATGCTACAATGGCAATCAGGGAGTTGCTGAAGGATTCGACCTCGGTATGTTTATCCTCTATCGATATCTTATGCTTGTATACTGTTTGATTCCAAGGACTAGTAAATCTACTGATTTCTGTACTTTATACAGCAATTTTTGAGTTCTTCAATTAAATTTGTAGGGCTTTAGGCAGACATATATTCCACGAGGCCTGCTAAATAATTGCTGATAGAATCTTTGGTGTTTTTTTAATGCCATGTCATTATAGTGTTTGACTAATAAAAAAAGAGTTTACACAACTGAGATATTCATCAATGGAGTTATACACAGGGCATTTAAACATGACAGTCGTATGAAATATTTTCATTTATCTGTTATTTGTTGCATGACTTGTTGCATTTGTAATTTGTTGCATAACTCCTTTGGGCGACCTGCAGGTTGCCTACCAGAAAACGCTTGATTGCTAAGTTTCTCGCCGACATCAGTTCTCAATGGAAACTGGTCTGTGATGGCATTATTGAGGATGTGACATGGCTAAGCTACATGACATGAGTAGGTATATGGTGCTTCAAAGATGTTTCTTTTCCATGTTATGATGAGTTAAAGGCACTGGTTATTATGGGCTCCTGATTCCTGCCTGTGTTTTTATTCTAGCTCGAGCTTCAGTTGGATCCATGAACCAGCAAATGAACCATGTGGTGATGCTCCCGTCTGGCGCATGCAAGCAAGCAATATGATTGTTAAAAAACCATGTGCCGAGCGCAACACTTATGGTCCATATTCTGTACTAGAACGGGTCGTGCCGTGTCGTGCCGTAATAAAGCTTGTATGACCTATGACTTCTGTAACAAGATTGAGATATAGAATCGTGCTGCGCTGGTCAACTCAACGAAGGCCAAGGTTTTGCTGAATGATTACCCATGATTTTGCTTTGCATTTGAAGTTTCCTGCTTATTTTGGTTGTGTTTTTCATCGTTTTGTTTCGATTTGCTGGACTGAATGTGGGGACGGATGGCTGGACCCTCTGAAACGCCACAGGTTTGGTGATACCATCTGAGAGGTTCGCATCACTTTGCCGTTGACAGGTGATCCACGGCAACTCCAGGGTCCAGGCCCTGTTTGGCACAAGTTGAAAAGAACATTCCTAGTGGACCAATGGACCCTGCTGGACCACGAGAATAATACTCCCTTCGTTCCAAAATAAATGTCTCAAGCTTAGTATGCTCTTCGTCCTAAAATTCTTGTCTTGGGTTTTTTTAAATATGATTTTTTCTAAATATGGATGTATCTAGTCACGTTTTAGTGTTAGATCTTTTTAGAGATTACACTAGAGGACTACATACGGAGTAAAATAAATGAATCTATAATCTAAAATATGTCTATATACATCTAAAAAGACTTGTATTTAGGAACGGAGGAAGTATGTTGTTGCGCGGATAACAATTTCCTTTGGGAAGCACGTCATCCTCAGTATTTTGCCAAGAATTGTCATACTGTACTTGCTAAAGGACTTTGTCATCCTCATGACAACACAATTTATCATGAAAAATGTTCGATTCGCCATGGTTAATCTGATGTCAGATTTTTACCACTACCATACTCCAATTCTGAATTCTGATCCCTTGTTTTGGCTGGAGATAACTTAGGATGGAAACGGACCGACCTGGCCCTGGCCTTGGACCTGGCCCTCACGGCCTCAAGGTCAATTTATGAGGCCGCAGGACGACCCATTTCTTAAATGCTCAGGGCCTTGCTGGCCCGGAGGGTATCTCAGGTCGGTCTAAACTCTAGTTGTTATTTAGTATTACGGGTAATCAGATATGTTACAGCTACGGGAAAGAAGTCTTTTAAGCTGTGTATCTGAACGAAGAACTATAAAATTAACAAGTTGAATAAGAAAAAAAAATATCTGCACGAGATCACTAGTAGAAAATTCCTTCATGCTAGCAACAAGCTGGATGAACTATAAAATCATCATTTATATTTATCCAGCACTGCGAGTTGAAAATTATGTTTTTAAAATATTCAAAACATTGTTGTCATGGCATGAATTTGTTACCATGAAAAACCGTTATCATACGAAGTTTAGTTACGTCAACAGTAACAAAACAACTAGACTATCACACGCCAATAGCAAAAGAAGTATAGATATGTCAACTGCGGCCGGGCGACGAGCTGGACGACAAGCGGCAGGTGCGCCAGGAACGGGACCAAGCGGGAGGCACGCCGCCGGCAGCAAGGATGAAAGGGGTGACGATAAGGGTAGAACCAGCCGCGGAGGTGGGTTGACCCTGCTGACCCATTGGATCAGTCGGTGTCGGCTCCACTGACCCCAACTACGGTTTGAGGCCGACCCACCGAACCCATTGGCCTTGATTTTTTGGGCCGGGTCCCATTCCCATCCTCAGAGATAACCTGTTCCTTATGGAACACCTGCATTCCAGGGTTCCAGGGCAGGAATTCCGAGCTCCGCAGACCGCATTTCAGAGATAAACATCACACTACTAGCAGCAGGCGCATAACCAATCAATTATTGTAACATGTTACCAGGTAGGTACTCAGCCGCTAAGCTCTCTACAACGACAGGCGGTGCAGATCCGGGATACATCTCAGTATACATGGAAAAAAAAACCTAACATCCTGTCAATTTCAACCGGCCAGCAGGACATCCATCCATCATCACCATCTTCTATAAACGCAACATCCAATGCTCCCCTCAAATCTCATCCCGCAGGCCAACAAGACCAGAGGAAAAAAAAGAACACTGCCCTAGGTCAGGTGCTGGATCTTGCGCTTGAGCCACAGGGCGCGCACGTCGACGCCCAGGGACACGAATATCTCCCGGTTGCCCGGCTGCAGGAACACGTCGGGGGCCACCGACTTCTCCACCTGCGACATCTCCACCATGCCGTTCAGGATCTGCACGCACCGAGAGATGCTGTAGGCGTCCTCCGGGGCCTGGTGCTTGGCCAGCTGCCACTCATGGTTCGAGCCCCTGTTCTCCCCCGAGTCGTCAACCGCCCGATGATGGTCGTTGGCTTGCCGCTTCGAGGACTGCTGCTGCCATGAGCGCGGCTGCCACTGCGACAGCACCTGTGGCAGCAGGTGCGTGTCTCTGCTCGAAGCCTTGCTGCGGGGCGGGGTGTGCTGGAAAGAGGACTCCTTTGAGATGGGCGATTGCAGGCGAGGCGAGCGCTCCACGATGAAGTCGTGTTCGTCCTCGCTGTGGTCCAGATCTGCGCCGGTGTATAGAAAACGCTTGCTTTCGTCTGCCATTATACCTTCTGAGGTAGGAGGACAGTTGTCAGCCAGCGTGCAAGAATATTGCACAAGGGGATGTTTACACGGGTGCCCATATTTCATTGAAAAAAGAATTAATTATAAGCATCATTTAAGCATTTCGTACTTACCATTTTTCCCAAAAGGATTCTTGCAATCCTCACATCGACAAAATAAGGAGCATCCAGTCCCATCCTGTAAACAGGAATCAATTTGAGAATGAATTCATCCCCCAAAGAGATAGCAAAGTGTTTGAGTTAAGATGGAACCTGGTAGCAATCACAGTATTTCTTCAAGCAACTTGATTTCTTGCAATTGCAACCTCTCCTTGGTGGAGTTGAAGAAGATGAATTGTGTGCGTCTTCCTGTAGGTGACAAAGACAAAGTATGGAAACTATTATTACGAGCCAAAGGTAATTTCAAAAGAAGTGGCATCATCTAAATGAGTCAAGAAAAACAACCATAGTTTCAGCATTAGCCTCGAGTCTTCTATTAATTTTCAGAGACATCCGTTTCTGACGTGAAAGTAGCACCTTGCGAGTGGTCTGAACTGTCTCTGCAAAATCAGCCTTGTTGAAACATGGCACGCATCCACATTTTTCAGAACAATAACCTCCACCAGCAAAACATGGGCAATATCTGCAGGTAATCAGGATTTATGTTATTGGTTCATCAGAGCACAGGCATATAAAGAAAAAAAAGACCAAAGGGGAAGGGACCCCTCCGCATATTTCTATAGAAGGAGCCAAGAAACACAGTTGGGGATCGAACCCGGCTGGCTTGGAACACAAGACAGTGTCCTTACCAGTCAGTTCTTATAGATACTAAATGATTTAACCTAATCATCATATACTGAACAAGATAAAAGTTTTCATGCATATAATGTGCTCCAGTAGATAACAGATGACTTGGGCTTCTAAAACATCTCCATAGTACTCCATGAGCCCATGGAGTAGCTGCTTAGGTTTGTCAGAAAGATATAAGCTGCTCCATGAGCTATATGGACCAAAGTACTAATAGTGTACCAGAGGTAACTTATGAAGAGCAATCGTAATATAACCGAATAATAACAGCAGCATGTGGAGAACCAAGCATCGCTCAGGTGGCTAGCAGCGCGGGTGCGCTTGCTGCCCACCAGCGTTCGAGTTCTGGACTCAACATTGCGTGCTCAGGTGTTTTCTTCTATAAACATGCACCACCAAGGGCTAGTCCTGGTTGGTCCCGTTCATTTAATCAAGTAACGCAAACGGGTGCTAAAACAAGAGACGCGCTCTCCAGCATGAAAATTTGATTCTGAATTTTGGAACATCTGCAGCAAGCACTTTGTATCTGGAAAATAATTTCCTGGAATTTGCATTGCATGCCACGAGAAGCAAACCGCTACCAGGTCGCTAGAGAACCCTGCATACCAAAGGGATTTTTGAAACTGAAGCAAATATCTGACCAGGATATCAAATCAGACCAAATTAAACCATCCCACCCTCGCGCAGATACCCCCTCCTCCCCAGCACCTAAATGGAAGCGAATCTGAGCAGCAGAACCGCACAGCGGCCGACATTTCAAAATCGGCTGCCCCTGTCTGGAAATTTCGAATCATCCTAGGCGAAACAGGGGCGCGTCCTAGAGGCCCAGCGAGCGACGAAATCGCGGTGTAATCGGGAGGAACAGGGGGGCTACTCACAGTTTCAAGCATCTGGACTTTTTGCAGGCGCAATGCTTGCACCCGTCCGCGGCGTCCTCCACCTTCTGCCTGCGCAGACAAACAAAGGCCCGCCTCAGATCAGCCGGCCGGAAACCCCGGCGAGGCGCGGGAATCGGGGAACGGGGACGCGCGGGACCGGGGCGGGGGGCCTCACCTCTTGGGCGTGGTGGCGAGCGCGAGCTGGTTCATGCTGCCTGGATCCGCGTGCGCCTCGGGGGGCCCCTCCGCCGCCGCCACCGCCGGCGGCGGCGAGGGCGGCGGCTCCATGACCGACAGGGGCACCGCCGCCGTGAGGTGCGGGTGCGGGGGCGGGGGCGGCGCCGGCGAGGGAGGCTTGACGGAGATCGGGGTGGCCTCCATGGGAGGAGCACGAGGAGGAGGAGGAGGAGGAGGAGGAGAGGGGGAGGGCACGCACACGCGGGTCCGGCTGGGGGGCAGGAGGTGGCTTGGCCCTCTTTTGAGACTGTGGCGCGGGGCCCCCCTATTGAAGAGCCAGGTGGGGTTTTGTTTCCTGGTTTTTGGTGGCTTGCGAAAAAGTTTTTTTCGGTTTTGAACGAAATCCGGGGCCGTTTTGGACGCCGTTTTGGATCGGATGGGTGGGGGTTGGTGAGTAGGAGTAGGAGATTTGGTTTGGGAAATTTATGAAAATTATATCTGGTGCACTGTGGTCTTTTCTCGTGGGTTTTATCAGGGGCTTTGGTTTTGTCGTTGTCGTCGGATGTGGAAGGTGTTTGAAGTTTGACATATCTACTCTAAACGTCGTTGTTGTTGTCGATTTGTTGTGGCACACGTCTTTTACTTTATTTACCATATCAGTAATAGAATTATCATATGATGCAGGTACTTTTTTGACGCAACATTTCACCTTACCATGTACGATGGAATGCATTGAATACGACCTATCACGTCCTAGTTAACGCGTGTTAGTTGTGAGTTTTGCTCCAATGTGTGTTATTCTCTCCTAGTTAACATTGTGAGTTTTACTATCATGTGTGTTATTCTCTCGCTCCTATCTATTCTTAAACTCTTTGATTTACCCCATGCAGTTATGTACTCTCCCCGTTACAGTTTAAAAGACACGCACGTGTATATAGATCGTCAATTTAACTTATATAAAATATGTTGTGTAATATAAAAATTATATCATCAGAAAATAGAACATCTAAAGTTTCTAACGATATATTTAATTATAATATATGTCTTTCATTAAGTTGATCGAATTGACGACCTAGATACATATATTGGACTTGTAAACTGAGATGAAGGAAGTATCTAGATACAATTACATGGAACACGCCAACCTTGCTTTACTTTCGTTCGGCGTACGATATGGATTATGGAAGGTGTTTGAAGTTTGTCAAATCGCTACTAAACGTTGTTTTTGTCATCTTGTCATGGCACACGTTTCACTTTACTATGTATAATAATTGTGATCCAGATACCATTTTACTATGAAATGTTTCGCCTTTACACTTACTTCTATGTTTGCCGATACACATTTAGCTGGAATGCACCAAGTCCAATCTACTACAACACCCTAGATATTGCGTATTAAATGTAAATTCTGCTCCGATACATGTTATTCTCTTGTTATTATGTAATCACAAACACTTCGCTTTACTCCATGCCATTATGTTCGCAGATACAATTAACTGGAATACGCCAGCTTTGCTTTACTCTACAACATTATGATTGAAGATTCAATTAACTAGAATCAATCAAATCCAATATAGCACTACTATATCGCATATATGTTTAGTAAATGTAAATTTTACTCGGGTACTTGATATTCTCTTGTCGTTATTTACTCTGTGATATGATGGTTGTAGACATGATTAGTCGGAACATGCCAACTTTGCTTTTCTTTATATCATTGTGAATATGGATATATACTATTAGCTGGAATGCACCTAAGGATGTATAACAATAGCATTTTCCATGTATGTCAATTAAAAGTAAATTTAGCTCGAATGTCTTCTCTTGTGTTCATTTACTATGAAATGCTACAATTAGTTGTTCCATTATGATTGCGGTTTCAACTAGCTGGAATGCACCGAAGTCAGTATAACACTAGTATACATAAATTTGCTTGGATACACGCTTTTCTCTCGTCGTTATTTACTCTAAAACGCTTCGCTTTACTCAATGCCGTTGTGATGGTGGATACAACTAGCTGACACGTGTTGCCTTTGCTTTACTTTGTGTCGTTGCGGATACAATTAGCTGGAACGCAACGAGATAATATAACACTACTATTTCGGGAAAATGTTGCTAGTTCCCAAGTACCCATCATTCATTTTTCACATTTGCCTCTGAAACACTTCGATTTATCTCGTGGCATTATGATTGTAGATACAATTAGTTGGATCATACTAAGCCAATATAATACCATTATTCACAAAATAATATTTCGGGACAATTAGATAGAGCCACCGAAACCAATATATTACTATTGTTTCCCAAAAATGCCTAGAAATGACATTTTTTGTCCAAGTATATGATATTCCCAAGTCATATGTGGGATTGCTAGTTAAATAAGAAAGAAGGAACAAATGATGTTACTGTTGAACTGATTTGGTTTGAATTGCAAACCAACCTGTGGTTGGATGGTTAGAGGGACAGAGATATCCCCAACCCATCAGGGTTTAAATCCTGACGCTTGCATTATTTCTGAATTTATTTTAGGATTTTCGGTGATACACTTTCAGTGGAAGGAGACGTTCCCGTCGACGATGAGGACGTCTAGGCCGACTCAGTCTCTCGAAGATGCTCATAGGGGTAGGGTGTGCGTGTGTGTATTCATAGGAATGAATGTGTACATATGTATATGAGCGCTTGCGTATGTAATATGTTAAAAAAGTTAAATAAGAAAGAATCTATGACACCGTGATCTTGTGTCATATCTTCCTAAGATGGTTCAACAAAGACATATCAAGGCATGATTTTGTTTATAAACCAATGCATTCCCATTCAGTAGCATATATTCCGATTTGATTAAACATGTTTGCCAAAATAGAGATTTGATTAAACGTCATAAGACATAGCTTTCGTCAAGTCCTCCATTCCAAGTTAAAACAGGTCGTCGGTAAATCTCACAAAAAGAAGGAAGAAAACATAGATAATTGGCAGTAGGAGCAACCTATTGTGAAATTCGTGTAGAGCCGACAAGTGCCTCCTCGGTGGAGTTAAAAGGCATCGTCCCGTACGTGTATGTGGCTTTACGTTTTTCTTTAGCGCGGTTAGTGTCACGCCGTGTGCTTTATTTGCAGCAGACGATAAAGCATGGTGCCTTACTGCTGTCTTTACTACTGTAGTACTGTTTCTGAACGTTTCTTACAACGCACGGCAGTCTCAAATTAAGGTATCACTAATTAGGCAATCATGTCAAATCTTGACCTAATAGCACTGAAATATCAGTGCAAGTGTGCGGCAAACTTCATTACTAAGGCCCTGTTTGGAACGTCGTTTCAGCCTTAAATACGCTTGTAAAAAATACAAATCAGCTGCCATCATTTTTGTTTCCGCCTGCAAATCACTCTCGGCCAGTAACTTACACCTGAAAGAAAAATACATCAATAATTATTTACATCTATTCCAAGCGCGGCCTAAAGTATTTTGTGCGACTCTCCGGAAGCCCCTGTAATGTAATCCAGAAGAGAATTACCCCCGGAATATACAAGAATACCTAGCGAGGAACTCGATGACTCGACAAATTCACGAAAGTTATGCCTCTAGATTTGATGACCTTGTATATGTTGGTTCCAGAGAAATTTCAAATAAATTTGTCGGGAGTTTGGAACTTCTTCGTCAGGAGGAAAATCTTGAGAATGTCGCTCTTGTCTTGCACAAAGGAAAGCCTTAATCTAGCTTAATTAGCTCACTTGCAGCTGTCATAGAGTCCATAATTGTCATATACCGCTTCATATTCGACTAGCCTTCTTTTCTCGTGTCCTTGTGGCATCAACTCTGAGCTAAATCCAGGCAACATGGAGAAGACACTAGTGGAGACGGGGCCTTTAGCCCCGGCCCGTAAAGGGCTTTAGTCCCGATTCACCAACCGGGACTAAAGGGGCGGGACTAAAGGCCTAACCTTTAGTCTCAGCCCTGTTATAAGCCGGGACTAAAGGTGCTCCACGTGGGCGCCTCGTAGCGCCCCAGGGGCAGGCCCTTTAGTCCCGGTTCGTTACACGGACCGGGACTAAAGAGTTACAGATTTTGCTTATTTTTTAGGTTTTTTTTTGAATGAAATTATTTTTGGGTTTTAGGGTTTTAGGGTTTAGGTGTTCGGGAGATTAACGTGATGCCTCGTTTGGTGTTCGGGAATTAGTTTTCATATAATTTAAATAGAAATAATTATGCATATATATATAAGATTAACTTATCTTATAAGCGAGTATATATATACAATTATATGGAGATCTGAATTATCGGGACTAGAGCCCGTCTATTCGATTACATGAACGAACATCAGTAATGGCCCCTAGCTACACTAAATCGTCCTTTGTCATCTATAGCTTCCGTCCTCAGAAAAGTCACAAGCTCCTCTGCAACAGCAATCGCGCGTTGCTCTGGTAGGACCTTCGTCCTCATGGCCGTGTACTATATAAGAAGAGGAGATGAATATGAATATCAATCATGATAACAAAGAATGACGGGTAAAAATAGAGGTGTGAATGTTCATTGCTTACGTCGAATCTGTGATCCTTGTGCTCAGAGGTAAACGTGCGAATGGTCTCGCAAACATAGTATCCGCATAGATGCGTTCCCCGTAGCTGCTGGTTGCACTTTACGAGAATAGAATATATATAATCAAAATAATAATGTAGCATCATAAATGTATTAAAAATATAAGTATATCATACTACTACTTACCTGAGCCGCTCTAAAGGTCAGCTTCTCAGGAAAGTTACCGGGAGTCACGCACTTGAACCGCTTCCAAACCCTGCCCGACAAGGATAATGATTTGCTAAGTTTTTCATTAATTGATATATCAGAAAATCATCGAAAGAGACCGATAGAGCGCAAGAATGATTGAAATTACCCTTGGAGCATGTCCTGCAGGCTTTGGAACTGTTCCAAGGGTCTCGATAATGGGTCGAAGGCATCAACTCTTCCCTTATCAATTTGAATGTCCAACAGAATCCAATGAAAGCTGCACATGTATATATATATGTGTGTGTGTGTCAGTAACTTATCAATTACACTTATAAATGAATGGACACAACAGAGTAAAGACCCTCACCTGAAGTTGTATGGAAACAGTATGTGGTCACAGAAATTTTGATCTGTTAGAAACCTTAGAAGGTTTTCCTCTGTCTCCTTGGGTTTATCAGTTAGCGTCGCTATATGTATTTTATCTGGGTCAATAAACCCAATATTTAGGATGTTCTTACTTTTACAATCCAGAATCTTCATTCTGCATAATAGAGTACAAGTTATATATAGACAATGAATTAAAATAACTAAACAAGGTATATGTAGACAACGAATTGAAAAACTTACACACAATAGCAACTCATAAGCGATTTGTCGAGGACGTCGTCATTGTACATCTGGAAGAGTTCATCAAAGTCGATATGGATTTTTTCGGGGCGGCCGTAGTACTCCCGTGGGACACTCACCACGATCATCGTTCTCCCATTCTTTGATTCACTTAAGTACCATGTATGCAAGTAACGCATATTTGTTGGGAGATCATCTTTGCTGACCAAAGGCGATCCCATGACAAACTGTGGCTTAGGGGCTACCACAGCCTTGGGTAACCTGTCGTCTTGGGAAGCCAGAATGTCTTCAACCGAGATACCCCATTCAGCCGCCCACTTCTTTGCTAATTCCAAATCTTGCCCCTGCACCGGAGGGGGGACATTCTCGGTTAACACCTTGAGGGGTGGGATCGACTGTTTGGCCTGTTGTCCAAGCTGAGGAACGTCTGATTTTTTTCTTGCTTGTAGTTGAACTTGATTTGCTCCCACTTGCACTTGCACGTGATCTGCTCTTTTTTACTTCCTTCTGCAATGTGTTGTATAGTCATCAGGCTTATGGTGTAAGTCATACTGTGATGGAAGGGTCGTGAAGTATTTTGCAAATGCTATTTGTTTCTCGGTGTATTCCGGGCGGGGCTCGGGTTCCTTCTTTTTCATCTGCGCATCATGATGTTCCTTTGCTATCCTGGCGTTTTCCTCGGGGGTATGATCATAAGGTCTGATAGGAAGATTAGCATGAGATACTTTTGGGAGGGGCGACCGTTTGCGCTTTGGGGGGCTCCGTCGCTTAGAAATCGTTGGCGGAGCGTTCTTGGTGGCACGCTTCCGCTTAGTATCCGGAGCGGGCGGCGGCGGAGACGGACGACCCAAGTCCGGCGCGGTGATCGAGATGGACTCGTGTTGTGCTGGCCGACGTCATGTGGAGGGCTTGGAGGTAATGGAGGTGTAGGTGACCTGCGACGACTCGGAGGCGGTGTTGTCCTTGGGGCCGAGCGTGGAAGCTTGATGTAGTTCTTGTCCCATAGGATGACTCCACCCAGTACTTCTCCGAGTGTCCTCTCATCTTCGGGTCCAGCTATGTCGAGCTCCATATCATGAAACCCCGCCATGATTTCATCCACCCCGACTTTAGCAAAGCCAGCTGGAATCTCACGGCCATGCCAGCGTGCATCAGGGCCAGAAGGTAAAGCTTGTCCGACGGCCACCTTCATGGATATGTTCTTGAATTTCTTATGGAGTTCACATGATATTGACTCCTTGATTCCATCCACGGGGTAGCCAAGACCGCCCTCTATCATTCTTCGTCTCTCATATATGGTGGACACTAGCTCACCTGATTTTTCAACCGTCGATGATGGTCGCTACTCCTACTTCCTCTAGTGCATAACAAATATCTAGCACAAGGAGAAGAAGGAGAAACGACCCCCACAGCAACAGTCGACATTCTTCTTCTCTCATGTATGGTGGACACTCCCTCACCTGATTTTTCGACCGTCGATGATGGTCGCTACTCCTTCTTCCCCTAGTGCATAACAAATATCTAGCACAAAGAGAAGAAGGAGAAGCAACCCCCACAACAACAGTCGGCATTCTTCTTCTCTCATGTATGGTGGACACTCCCTCACCAGATTTTTTGACCGTCGATGATGGTCGCTATTCCTTCTTTCCCTAATGCATAACAAATATCTAACACAAGGAGAAGAAGGAAAAGCGACCCCCACAACAAAAGTGGTTCCCCGGCACGCCGCGTGGTTCCGCTGCACGCCACGTGGGACTAATGGTCTTTCATTTTTAAATGACTGTTTTAGTCAAAAATAGATCTGTTACAAAAGGGATTTCATTTTTTGAACTTATTTGAACTGAAGACTTTTTGTATATATATGTGGTCGAAATGCATGATACCATGAAGTTGGAAAGGGCTAAACCATTCAAAAATAGCAAATGAAGTTAGAAAGGGCTAAACCATTCAAATTTGGAAACTATAATTGCACAAACAGAAACTAGACATATATAAATTGGTCCAAGCAGTACATGATACTAGTCCAAACAGTACATAATAATAGCTATCATAGATATATATATTCGAGGTGACGCTGGCCATAGTTGACGACTCGAATCAGAATGTACACCTTATTCGAGGTGACGCTGGCCATAGTTGACGACTCGAATCTTGCGGTATAACTCGTATGAAACGTATGCATCTTTTGTTGCATACTCAATGTTGATACGATCAAGTGGGGCCTTCTCCCAAAATTTGTGCTGAGACTTTGGGAAATTGGTCTTCATATTAACATATTCCTCGTCGATCAAGGCAACTGCCATATGAGCCATCGAAGTCCTGACATGTCGAAGCCTGAATACCGTTTGGAGATCAATGAGGCAACCAGTTGGTATCTCAATACTGAAGCTGTACTTCATCTTCAGCTTGTCGTTCGTTATGTCAACGGTAGCAAAAGTGATGCCGCTACGAAGGAAGTCCATGAGTTCTGGACAATGCTTGTCACTACTGCAACAGAAACAAATTAAAATGAAACAAATGTTACATACTGCTGCAATAAGGAAACATGTTTCACTACAAATAAATAGAAAATTATCTTTAGGATTCAAATAGAACATATTGCTATCCTATGCAATTTTCATATCCTACGAATTGATCAAGAAACCGTAAATTAACTATGACATATATATATATATATATATATATATATATATATATATATATATATATATATATATATATATATATATATATATATATATATATTCTCCCACGGTTTTGCAAATATTCAATAAGCTAGACATATTGCATATTGCTATCAATGGAACCTAGAGAGATCACTATAGCTATCCAATGGAACCTAGAGAGATCACTAGCTATATGCAATTTTCATGACTATGACATATCATATTGTTATCCAATGGAACCTAGAGAGATCACTAGCTATATGCAATTTTCATAACCTTGGATCAAAGAACACCGCATAAAATTGTATCACTACAACTATGGTTTCAATGGAACATATTGAACCAATCAGATTTTTCAGATTGTGGAACACTATTCCAATCAGATTGTGTTCCCTTCAACTAATCAAATTGTTTCACTACAACTATTTGAAGCGAACCAACTATGATTCCAATGGAACATATTAAACACTAGTTGATTCTAATACGATTTTTCAGATTATGGAACACTATTCCAATCAGATTGTGTTCCCCTTCAACTAATCAAAATTGTTTCACTACAATTATTTGAAGGGAACCAACTATGATTGAAACAAATAAACTTACAATGTCATTACCTTGGATCAAAGAAAGCCTCAAAACTTACCTCGCCCATTGGAAGATCAAGACATGGTGTTTGAAACATAGTTGGATGACGGCAACACCGCGTTGATCGGTCGTGTACTCTAGATCAAGCCCCAAGAACTTCTCATGATCCACTGTGGCGTCAAGCCATCGTTCCTTCAACTGTCTAAGAAAATGCGGCACCTCCCTGCTCTCGTTCGTGTACACGACATCGAGCTTGGTCTTGCCATGTGCGAGCACCTCTCCAAAGCGAGTTGGCATGGTGGAAGAAGAGAAGGGAAGAAGAGAGGGGAAGAACAGAGCGAGAGCGAGAGAGGAAGAAGAACAGAGAAAGGGCGACGCGACAGAGACTCTGCTTCGGTTGTGGTTTTGTGAAGCGGTATGCGAACCGTTTGGGCCTTTAGTCCCGGGTTGAGCCACCAACCGGGACTAAAGAGGGATACCAACGGTTGCCACCACTACGGCAGGCCACGTGTTAGGCCTTTAGTCCCGGGTTGAGACACCAACCGGGACTAAAAAGGGATACCAACGGTTGCCACCACTACGGCAGGCCACGTAGCCCTTTAGTCCCGGTTTGGTACACGAACCGGGACTAAAGGCTCCTTATGGGCCGGGACTAAAGCCTCGAGGGAGGCATTGAGAATTGGGCGACGTGGTCGGGCCTTTAGTCCCGGCCCAGAGGCAGGTCGGGACTAAAGGGTCCCGGCCAAAGGCCCGTTTTCCACTAGTGAGACCTGCAAGATACTCCCTCCGTTCCTAAATATTTTTTCTAACGTTTTACTAAAAGACTATATACGGATGTATGTAGACATATCTTAGAGTGTAGATCCATTTATTTTGTTCTGTATGTAGTCCTCTAGTAAAATATCTAAAAAACTAATATTTAAGAATAGAGGGAGTAATAAATTCGGCAATGATGATTAAGCAAATGTTATCATAGAAGTATAGACGTGGAGTCTTTGCTTGTCTTGTTGGATGATTATGTGTGAAATCAATTTCTTTTAAGAAAAGGAAGATTACCCCTGGCTTTTGTACCAAAAGGATGCATGCAACCATCTTATTAACCAAATAATCTAGCATGTATTATGATAAGAAAGTCATCATGAATTAAACAAAAGAACAACTCAACGATACAACCGGCAAAAATAAGACTAGATGACTATGCACCTATCTTATTGTTCGGCCGCTATCTAAATTGGTTGTTGGTATCCGTGCTACCATCTTCCAATGGTTGCACATATAAGCCATGTACTCCTGGACTTCCGCACGGTTGAGTAACTATCATGTATGGATCTAGCCAGTTGCTTTGTAGATTATCTGAAAAAATCGTAATGTTTTGTATGTTAAACGTTTCGACAAATTCATATGGCCTAAAGTAATTATCCACACACTCCGACTCAAATATGTGCCACTAATTTAGGCTCTACCCCTTTTAGCTAAGTCCCAAGTAGAGTGATTGTGGTATCCGGTGGATCGATAATCCGACATTAAAGGCCACATGCACTATACGCCACAGTAGATTTGCTAGTGGGCAGTCTAGAAACATATGTTGAATTGATTCACCTTGATCACAAAAATAACACCTTTAGAGCACCTACAACTGGAACTTGTAAATCCGGTCCCTCAAACGCTCATGGACACGCCCGGCAGTGACCAGGTGTGTTCGTTTTGAACCCTTACTGTTTCGTCCGTGGAGCCGCACCTTTCATATATTTCTCATATGTCCGGCACTTACACATGATTGATGGAGAAGAAGAGAGAAAAAGAAAAAAAATGAATAAAGAAAGAGAAAATGTGGTCCGGGATGGGGTCGCGTCCTATGTGACGGAGTGACCGAGCGTGTCCGGGCGCGTACGCGAGCCCTCATATCGTCCCCGTATTTGAGATGGATTTGAGGGGTGCCGGTCAGTCCGGGCATTTGAGATGGATATGAGGGGTCCGGCTGGGTCAATTTTTTGTGACCGGTTAGTGACGAGGCGGACTGCCCGGACGTTTGAGGCGGGTTTGAGGAGTCCAGTTGTACATGCTCTTACTTGGCATGGAGGTGGCAAGAGAAGTCTTGAAGTATACGTCAAGCCTTCAGCAGATGCAGCCTTGACAACGCCACGTCGTACAACCTTCGAAGTCCATCTTCAGAAGAATGACGGGCCATCGATCCAATCTAAGGAGCGTGGGCCAACTAGGCTAGTACCCCTAGTCCAACACACCGTCACTAGGATCGAATCACACCTCCATACCTTTTTCTCTAGCCGTAGTTTAGGTGATCTTTGGGCGAGGTATGGACAATGAATGGGTTGCATTGAGTGAAATTTGCCCTAGTAGCCACCGTTGATCCTTTCACTTTTTTTTTGCCAGATTCAAATGCATTTAAAAATAACATCTTCCATTTTTAGCCCCAAATTAATCATATCATATATGAAACTGTATTTAAAAATCATATCTTCCAATTTTTAGCCCCGGATTTATCATGCCATGTACTCCCTCTGTAAAGGGAGTATGAAACTTGATCAGAAAAATAGCCATTGTTGATCATTTCACTTAAAAAACAGATTCGAATGCATTTAAAAAATCATACCGTCTAATTTTTAGCCACAAATTACTCATGGCATATATGAAACTTATCAGAAAAATAATGAAGCGTGACCATTAGCCGAGTGGTGGATAACAGATGGGCAGCATTGAGTGCAATTCGGCCCAGTAGCCATGTTGATCCTTTCCCTTCTTATTTTACCAGATTCAAATGCATCTAAAAAATAATTCATATCATCCAATTTTTAGCCCCAAATTAATCATCTCGTATATGAAACTTGATTAGAAAAATAGCGAAGCTTGACCATTGTGCTACTATTTTCAAAATGGGATGTCATGTTTGAAGTACAGGACATGAACCTATGTGGAATACTCTATATATTTTTTGTTCTTCCGGCACGTGTGCTAGTAATCCATAAAATAAGCATACCAAGAGAGGAACAGACGAGACAAATTCACAAAAGTTACGCCTGTAGATTTGATGACCTAGTAGATGTTGGTTAATTACTTCAGACCTGTTCTACGATCTGCAGAGTAGCTGTTTGCTCGCTTCAGAAAATTGAACTACCGCTCCGTCCGCTCCCAGCTGTGGAGCGGAGTGACACCGGACAGAGCCTTATTTCCATTGAAATTCGAAATAAAGTTGTCAGGAGTTGGGAACAATCTTTGTCAGGATTGAAATCTTTAGATATCTATAAAAATATAGCAAATTCCACAGCGCAGCAAGCACACACCACCACCTATGCCCGGAGGAGACTACCTACATTTGCCAGGCTAATCACCACCCAGTCCCATGCCACCGAGCATTTTGCTCATGTCCTTGCCGCCCATCTGCTTCATCAGGGCCTGCAGGCCGCCCATGCCGCCCATCTGCTTCAGCACTTGGGGCGGGAGGGCTTTGGTCATCTGCTGGATGTTCAGGTTCTGGGACAGATCGCTCATCTTTCCGTTCTTCGGCATCTTTAGCCCCTTCATCTTGCTCCACATCTTGGCTAGCCGCTTGTACTCTTCCAGCATGTCCGTCACGTCTCTGATTTGCCTGCCAGACCCTCGAGCGATCCGGATGATTCGAGACTCTGTCATCAGCTTCGGGTTTGTGCTGTCGAGCTCTGCAAAGTAGACAAGGGGTGGGGTAAGTTTCAGAATGTCGCTCCTGTGTTACACAAAGGAAAGCCTTAATCTTAGCTTAGCTCACCTGCAGCTGTCATGGAGTCCATGATCGTCATGTACCGCTTAATCTTTGCTTGGCCTTCTTTCTCGTGTCCTTTTGGCATCAACTCTGAACTAAATCCAGGCAACATGGAGAATACCTGCAAGATAATAGACAATGCATGCTTAAACAAATGATATCACAGAAGAATGGCCAGTTGTGGAATCTTGCTTACGTTGTTGGATAGTTACATCTGAAACCAAACACTCCATACAATGTATCATACAAAAGTTAATCAGATGTTATGTGATTAATACTACCCCTTCAGTTCCAGAACATACGGTGCATCAGTTTATGTGCTAGTCAAACATATGTATGTTTGACCAAGATGATAGTACAAAATACGTCCGCAATGCTAAATAAATAAAATATGAAAATACTTTTCATGATGGATCCAATGATACAAATTTGGTATTACAGATAGTAATACTTTTTTCTAAGAACTTGATCAAACATGCACAAGTTGACTTCTGAAAAAACTCATACGCTTTATATTTTGGAACGGAGGGAGTCATAAATAGTTAACCTGGCCAATTGGACCCATTTTCAGAAGATTCTGAAATTGCTCATACAGAAGTCTGAGAGTGAAGGTTCCTTCAGCCAGCTTTGCCAGAAGCTCAGGTTGTTGATCAGCAGGCATAACATCCTGGATCTTGTCCATTAAGCCAGACAAGTCACCCATACCTGCCAAAATGCCAAATGCATCGTTAGGCAAACTAAAAAGAAGACTCGCCAAGTTACAAACAGTATTAAACGTAGTTGCTAACCTAGCAGCCGGCTGACAAATGGCTTCACATCAAAAATCTCAAATTCATCAATATGTTCTCCAGTTCCAATAAATATCACTGGGCTTTTTGTAGCTGCAACCCTGAGAAAAATGAGGCAAGGATGTCAAAAAAGGTTCCTCTGATTTCTACACCTGCTTTTTTCAACAGAATTTTTTCGCATGTTTCCTCTAAAAAAGGTATCTTCACCTATTTGTAAAACACAAAATATAATAAAAACTAAAGCCAGTTTTGAGAATACAGCTGAGCAAATATACGATTTTATCTGTTCACAGATACTAAAAATATGAGCAGTCATGTAGGAAATGAAATAAATTCTAAACCAAGTGGCATTTTCCTGCTGAACTAGAAAAACATTGATGATATGTTACCAATAGAGCAAACTAAGCAAGCTAACGGTTTTTGGAAAATCATATCCTACACAAGCAACAAAAATACACAACACAGGAAATAGCATAGGAGGGGCAAGAAAAATATAGAGAAATACTAACGCGCTCAGTGCACCGCCTCCTTTTGCATGACCATCCAATTTCGTAATAATCACAGCACCAACAGAAGCACTTTGTTTAAATGCCTGTGCCTGATCAAATGCAGCCTGACCAATGCTGCCATCCATCACAAATATCACCAGGTCTGGTTTCTGCGGAAGAACCATAAAAAGGTGGGTGAAATTCTCAACATTAAAAGAACAGTATGCTGGGAGACTATGACAGTATAAATACCGTTGCTTCGGCAACTTGACGCATTTCCTCAAAGAGTGCAGCCTCCTGCTTATGGCGTCCACTCGTATCAATAATGATGAGATCAGAATTCTCTTTCCTAAACCTTTCTAGACCCTCAACAGCAATTTTCACAGGATCTGATTCCATGTAGCTGCAAAGACGGGAATTTTATTTAGTGCAAATTTCGGAGATAAGCTTTTAATCCATAGTAAACCTGTCAATATAGAGAACCTTCCGTAAAAAGGTATCTTAGCCTTGGTTGCATTCTGTTTCAACTGATCAAAAGCACCAGCTCGAAATGTATCGGCACAAACCAATGATGGTTTGAATCCCTTCCGCTGATGAAAATATGCGTATTTGGTACAGGTAGTAGTTTTTCCAGAACCTACAGACATATATCATTATTCAGTGAACATAAAAAATTAACGGTACATTGCAACTATATAAAAGAGAAGGAAAACGATAATGAACAAAGCAATGGTTGTTTTGACTTGTCAAAACTAGGACATGGAAATGCAGATATCTCGCAAGACCGAATAACTAGGAAAATGAAGCAGGAGATGGTGACAATTCTCAAGGCATTAGATATAGCACCTACAACTACCTCCTGAAATGCCTGGGTCATTATAAGTTATCCACGGAACAATTTATGTACCTTGCCATTCTTCTCAAGATAGAATCGAGAACACAGTTGAGTATAATACCGATTCATATTCCTATTACTATAGTTGCTTGTCATCACAATTCACTACTGAAGCACATGGATAGAGGAAAAGATTACAACAATAAACTAAACAAGGTCTGCTTCTATTTATTAGTGGTAGGTAATTGTTGACCCTGACCACAATTCTACTCCCAATAATAGCCTAAATTTACCTCAATTCAACAAGACTGGTAGATATCTACACAGCTGTAAGCAATCATGTGAAGCGATTGGGATTCAGCAATACGTGTACAGAAGAAAAACAGAGCAAGCAAGCGAGGTTGCTTTTCCATTAGTCAGACTGACCTTGCAACCCGACGAACATGACGACGCTGGGCTTGCCCTTCTTGGGGGTGAAGGCCGGCTTGCCTGGATCGAGCATGTTGCAGAGCTCCGTGAAGACGGCCTGCAACACGAAAAGAAAAAAGGGGAGGGCATAAGCCTCCTACCGCACGGTTCCCCCGGGCGCGCGCCTCCCTGGATCGAAATCGAATTGGCGTAGGGGGGGGGGGGGGGGGGGGGGGAATAGCTAGGTAGCGGGGGGACCTGCTGTATGATGCGTCGCTTGTTGGTGCCGGCGGCGAGGGTCTCGAGGTTGACGATCTTCCTGATGTTGGTCTGCATGTCGCGGACCATCTTGAACTGGACGTCGGACTGCAGCAGCGCGCGGGAGATCTCGTTGAGGCACTCCCCGAGCACCTTCTCGTCGATCACCGTGGCGTTGCTCATCTGCGCGAGCGCGCGGGAGATGCTCCCGCCCAGCTGCGCGAGCACCATCTTGGCTGATCCCCCTGGGGGCCGGACCTCGTCGGCAGGGTGGGGTTCCGGCGGCGGTTAGCGGCGCGATCTGGGAGAGGAGAGGATGGGAGGGGATGGGGGAGAACCAGCCGGGGGCGATGGTGGAGATTTTGGTTAGGGGGTGGGGATTGGGGAACGCGGTGCGGCGTGGGGTCGGGTCGGGTCGGTGGCGTCTGGCGTGGCGGCTCGTACGGGCCTACAGAGGAAAGTTCGTGTGCCTCGTTTTCCTTTTGGAAAAGTGTTTGGATTAACGGATGGATCTTGCGAAAACGTCCACCACGATCGTATGCTCAACACGTGTCTCATGGATTTATTTTTGGCTTTCAAACGCCGCATCTCTTCTGTACTAGTACTAATAAAAGATCAAACGAGAACTTGTCTAAGTACACATAGCTATTACACCCATAAAAAACAAACGCCAATCACCACCACACAATTAGTCAACAAATTGCAATCTAACGGTCTTCCACCATCCATGCACCACGACGGTGTGCAGTTACCAAATTCATCAAAGGTTGGCCATGCTCCACCTCCTTACAGCGAGCAAATAAAAATAGATCCAATTGTTGCACCTCCCCGCAAAAAAAAACGAGCCAATCAACTACAGAAATTTAGCCACAATTAACGGCAACTAACACGTCCTCCTCACACCATCGTCGCAGCCACCCGCCCTGTCCTGCACCATCGCCGTCACCTCCGCCTCCGCCTGCCCCTCCCCGTCCGCCTCCGCCTCCCCTTCCCCTCCCCGTACGCCTCCGCCTCCGCCTCCGCCACCGTCGCGAACTGTTGCCGCGAGCAGCGTCGCCCTCACCAGCGGAGGATGACCGCATCTCTTCTCGCCCCGCTCGCCCCCGCCCTGCGCACGGCCGCCGCCGCTGCACTCGCCCGGCTCGCCGACGCCCCCACCCCGCACCGCTCCGCTCGCCCCGCTTCGCGTGCCCCGCACGGCCGTCGCCGCTCCGCTCACCCTGCTCCGCGCGCCCCGCGCGGCCATCGTCGCTTCGCTCGCCCCGCACCACCAAGGATAGGGGTGAGGCGCAGGGCACCGACCGCGACGTTGCGGTGAGCACCCCGGACGCTGGTCGACCAAGAGCAGCACGCCCCCGACACCTGCTGCTGACTGCCATCGCGGACGCCGGCGTCGCTGGATTGCTGGCTGTCCTGCATACGTATACTGAATAAATACTACCGCGAGCCACCTTTTGTCAAGGGCGGCATCTATGGACTGCAGTACACCGGATCGATGCATTTGAGCCTAACCGTCTGCGCACCACCTAGGGAACTCCCCTGGTCAGCCAAATCATTGTTCTTCACTAGCCGTTGGTAAGGGAAAGCACCGAGCTCTCCTTCGATACTCCCTCTAATGTCAACAAGCAGGCAGCGGAGGCCTCGGCCACCTTGCCATGCATCAGTTTGTAACTTTTTAGTCAGTCAACGATTGGCAAGTGCTTGTGGAAATGCCTTAACGGGCTCACGATTGAATTTTTTATGTAGGGGCTGATGAAGCACACAAAAGGAACACTACAAGAAATATGCCCATATGTGATGTTTTTTAAAATGTCGTTGATGAATTCATCATAAATCTATGACGATTTCATCCGAGATCGTCGTAAACCGTTTGAGGGGATCAAATCTACATATAAATTACGACAATGTGAGTCAAAAACGTCGTAACCGCATAAGATGAGATCGTCATAACTTTTACGATGATTGTAAAAATGTCGTAGCATGTTCTAACTATGTTGACATGTCACTCGTGGGTCCATTATATCCCACCTCATCCTAGTTTGTGAAGCAACCTACTATTCTATCATTCCAAAAATTCTCGAAAAATTCTCATAAATACTTTGGATCATATATTTCTCATATATGTGAAAACCCTTCCTTCCATAGTTTAAAAATAATTCAGCAATATTCATTTTCCTATTCTGTTCAGAATAGCACTTCGTGAAGGAAGTGCTATTTCTATTTCTTTGATTACCCTCATACTTTTTGGGCACTCTTTCCTATCCAAATCATTTCCTCATGAAAACTTTTGTAACGATTTGCCTAGTAAATCTTTCTCAGCAAATATCCAAAGTTTGTGTTCAACTAATAGCTTTGTGAAGGAAGTACTAGATAGGAATATCCTGATGAGTTGAATTTTTTCCACATCATCAATGTGCCCAAAACATAGCTCTCCATAAAATTGTAGCCACATCTCACAATCCATGTGAGCTCATGATCCAATCTTTGTTTCTGTTAATATTTTCATTTTGTGAAGCAACTACATTTTATATTGCTTTATAGTTGATGAAAATTTACCACGGGATGACACTGACCATATAACCTTACTCAGCACATTTAATTCAGCCAGTTTCTCTCAATATTTTTCCCAATATTCTGTTTAGTAGAGAGCATTGTGAAGGAAGTACAATTTTTATTTATCCAAATTTTATGAAATTTTTACAGTACCTTAATGTGCCCAAATTATCATCCTCCTCCAAATTTCAGCTCAATCCAATCATCTATGTGAGCCCAGTTTCAGTTACCATTTTCTGTCCAGATTGGCACATTGTGAAGGAAGTGTCACTTTGGCATGTCCAAATGGTATAATTTTTATACAGTGCCTTCATATGCCCAAATTAACATCATACACCAAATTTCAGCTCAATCCATTCATTAATTTGATCCCAGCTTCAACATTCATATTTCTGTACAGTGTGTTACTTTGCAAAGCAAGTGCCACCTAGGTTCATCCATTTGAGCTAAATTTTTTCCAATAGAGTGTTCTTAGTAAATGATCATCCTCAGCCAAAATTTAGGCCCATTGTCTATGTGAATTACCCGCACCGCTAATCAAACACTTGGGTGCTAATTCATGTTTGAGCTTAGTTCAGTCTCCTCGTGAGATTCTTCTATTGTATTCTTCTTTCTAACACCTAACGAGGGATTGTTCAACCCACTAGACATGCATATTCCACCTAGAACGCGTGGCAACGCAACGGTCAGGCGTTGACCATGCGGCTGGCATGCAAGTTCATGCGCTCTGGAGTTGGGCCCTCGACCACCATCCAAACCTCAACGTCAAGGCACCACACCATGTATTTCTGATTAAATAGATACTTATATACCTATAAATGATTTTTCGGAAAAATAAAGAGCAAACTATAATGCAGTTGCAGTTCAAATTTAACCCGCTTCCAGCTGAATCGACATAAATTTGTCTTTTTCACGAGAGGTGGATAAAAGTTTTTAACATCCAACCATTTTGTCAATTGTACATTAAATATGGAGTAGTATTTTATAAAAATGATTTGGTCCAAATTTGAAACAAATATATGGTACGCCCTTCATAAAAAAACTCATTTTGGTCATTTGAAAAATGAAAAATGAATTTTTCATAGAAGGAAAATAAAAAATTCCTTAATCAACATTGTTTGCCATTCCAATATGCACCCTTGTGCATAATATTATATCATTTCAACAAAATATGTCATTAATGTGACCATAAGATTGATCATTTGGCTTGAAAGCCATGAATCTTCACATATGATAGCCCATTTCTAAGAACACTTATTTAAAATAATTGTTGTATTACTAGTTTATTATTTTTACTGGTAACTTTGTCACATATAATGACACAATGCAATGGTTTTTCATTTTTTTGAATTTGTTTCGAATTTTTCATGGCCATTTAAAAACGCGGTCAAAACAGCGGGTATGACCGTTCCTACCTAATGATTGAATATTGGAAATATTTTGGTGTTTCTATGATTAAATAGATACTTGTGTACCTAGAAATGATTTAAAAAAAATAAACATCAAACTATAATGTAGCTACAGTTCAAATTTGACCCGCTTTCAACTAATTCAACGAAAATTTGTCTTTTTCACGAGAGGTCGATAAAAGTCTTTAACACCCAACCATTTGATCAATTGTACATTAAATATGTCCTAATATGTTAGAAAAATGATTTGGTCTAATTTTTCTACAAATATACGGTAGGTCCTTCACAAAAAAACTCATTTTGGGCACTTGAAAAATGGAAAATGAATTTT
Organism: Hordeum vulgare subsp. vulgare; assembly: GCF_904849725.1. Taxonomy (NCBI): domain Eukaryota; kingdom Viridiplantae; phylum Streptophyta; class Magnoliopsida; order Poales; family Poaceae; genus Hordeum; species Hordeum vulgare. The sequence continues at coordinate 482,029,604 of NC_058518.1, read as the reverse complement.
TCATACAAGGAAAATGAAAACTTCCTTAAGGAACATTGTTTGCCATTCCAATACACACCCTTGTGTATAATATTAGATCATTTGAACAAACTATGCCATGAATGTGGCCATAAGATTAATCATTTGGCTTGAAAGCCATGAATCTTCACACACGATAGCCCATTCACGAGAACACTTTTTTAAAATAATTGCCATATTACTACTTTATTATTTTTCCTGGTAAGTTGGTCACATATAATGACACAATGCGAACGTTTTTCAATTTTTTGATTTTTTCCTGGTGGATCAAAAGCTTTTGGCACCAAACCATTTGTTAAATTGTACATTTAATAAGACTTAAAATTTCAGAAAAATGATTTGATCCAATTTTGCAACAAATATTTGGTAGGTTCTTCACAAAGAAACTCACTTTGGCCACTTGAAAAATGAAAAATGGATTTTTTGTGCAAAGAAAATGAAAAGTCCCTTTAGCAACATTGTTTATAGTTGCAAGATGCAAGCTTGTCTACTCCAAAAGATCATATTTAGATGTTATCATGTGAAAAAGTAGAAGCAAAACAATAAGAAAAATACAACTACATATGCTTTATTCTAATTGGTGGAATTGGTTGTGGCATGGATCGATGACGTGGCGGACTACAAGGACTACAAGCTCGCCCACGACTCCACCGCCCTCGAGGTACGGACCGCGCCCTCCTCCTTCCCTCCCCTCCGCGTCTCAGATCTCGGACCGTGTACCACTCCATGGATCCTGTCATGAACTGGAAAACTCATTTTGAGCACTCGAAAGATGGAAAATGAATTTTTTGTCCAAAGAAAATGAAAAATTTATTTGAATACATCTTAATAATGTGTTTCTTCCATGACAAAATCAGATGTCAACAAGGTCCTTCACAGAAAACCATATTTGTCACTCGAAAATAGAAAATGTTTTTCTTAAAAAGAACTTATTTTCAGTTAATTACAACCAATTTAGATGGTCATAGCGTATTCATAGTGTTTTACTCCGTTCTGATTGGCCCATGAGGATGTCACGCGGATCATGCATTAAGGACCATTGGATGATCCCGGATCCAACTGCAGCCCTCTACTCTGTAGATGAAACCCTAGTTTTGTCCTCCTCGCATTTTTCATCCACCCCCGCCTCCCTTCTTCCTCTCTTCTTATTCCTCCCTTCCTCTCGAGCTCCTTCCTCTCCAGCTCCTCGATCCAATCCCTTCCCCCACATCGGCGCCGCCACCCACCGCCCCGCGTCGCTCCCTCATACCTCGTCGTGTTGTCATCGGTCATGGTGGGCGTCGCTCCCAGCCTCTCCCCTCCCCACCACTTGACCGACCTGCCTCCCCGTCCTCCTTCTCCCCCCGCTCGTCAGGTTCGAAGCAACCTCCTCCCCTGCTAGGATCCGCGGCTGCCTCCGCAACGGCGAATGAAGGCGGTGGTGTACGCGCTGTCGTCGTTCCAGCATTTACGTAAGCTTAATTTTCATTGGTGGAGATGTTTGTGCCATGGATTGATGACATGGCACATATCCAACCATCCATCCATCCACCCGTCGACCCACCCGCAGCCCAAAACCTAACTTCACTCCTCCCGTCGGTCCCCTCTCCCCTCTCCCCTCCCCCGATTCAGATCCAGAGTTCCAGACCTCGCCGCCGCCACCTACCGCAAGCCGATCTCGCCACCCGTGCCCGCGCACCACCACCCGCTCACCGCGCAGACCCCATCGCTGGCGTGCAGCAGATCCACCCCTAGTCCATCTCCGGTGACTCTCGAGCCCTTAAGGGTCGCTCCGTCTTCTAGATGGCCTCGAGGGCAACCAGTTCTTCCTCAACCTCACCAAATCTGCTATGAATCCTCCGTCTCTCTCAATCTGCGTGTGTAGGTGCTTCCTCACCTCATCTCGTCTCTTTCCCAGATCGACAAGATCTCACTCTCCACCTCGCTCCCCACCCAGATCGACAAGATGGGGACACACACGGTTATTAAAGGCCAAGGCCGCCTCCAGATCCACGGTGATGAAGAGCACCCAAACCCCGCGCCATCACCTCCGTAACCCTCTGCTCGCCCTCCTATTCCTCGCAGCAGCAGCAGCAGCCCAGATCGCCATGGCGGCCGAGCCGGAGCAGGCGGCCGCGGCGCAGGAGGCGACCGTGCACATCGTCTACGTCGACCGTCCCGAGGACGCCGACCCCGAGGAGTTCCACATCCGCACCCTCTCCCCCATCCTCGGCAGGTACCACGCCATCCGAATCCAGCCGGATCCACCGCCGATTCGCCCGGGCCTGCCTGCGCCTGCCCCGTAGCATCTAGGCCTTTGGGGGCTTTTTCCGGTTGTACAGTTTGCTGATCTGGGGGGTGAATTTTGGCAGCGAGGAGAAGGCCAGGGACACGGTGCTCTACCACTACAAGCACGCCGCCAGCGGCTTCTCTGCGAAGCTCACCGTCGAGCAGGTCGAGGACCTCAAGAGTGAGTGCCCCCTTCCTTCCACTTCATGGAGTTCCAGTTATGCTTGCCTCCGATGTACTGAACTCTTAGTGTGGAATTTAGTTGCACCTGCATAATGTGGAAATTTAGTTGCATTGAGTCACCGGATTCCCCATCATAGGCACACAGTTCCCACTGAAATCAAAACATGCGTTCTTAGTTCTTGCACAATTGCGGAATGGAAGGTGGTTGCCGAATCATTTCATCGGACTTTGTAGTGTGAAATTGACTCCAACCAGTAAATAAATTGTTTCAGTGTTGCTCTTGGGTTACGTTATAAGATGGGGATTGCAACCCTCTTTGACCTGAGTAAGTCATAGACCTGTAAGCAGTTTAAAAAAACATTGGCTATATATAGGGGGAGGGATCCCTGCCTTGACTGTACATTGTTTAGGTAGAAGATGAGACCTCTCCGCAATTTTTTTCATGCCGATAGTGCCCCACAATTCGAGCATGGGTGGGAGAGTTCACCATAGTGAGCTCTAGCCAGCAAACCAGCGCTCCCTCATAGCGAGCAGGTGTTCCGGCTGCCGAGGGGATGGGTTGGAAGAACGAGCAAGGTTTGCTCTGCTCTGCTGCATATGTTTTCTTAATCTTGGCATGCGAGCTTAAGCAGTTTCTTGTGATGCATCTTTATTATCTCTGTTAAGAATTGAGTTAAGCTTCAGTAATGTATTCTGTACTGAACTTCTGAATTCTTCTGATAGCCAATCTGCTACTGTTTTCCGATAAGTATGATCTGAACTGAGTTAAGTTTCTTGCTACGATCTGAACTGAGCTATTCTATTACTTGCTGCTAGCAGATTCGTGATGGAACCGTCCGGTTCAGGAGCAGCAGAACCGGGCGAGGACGGCCGCGACCAAGAACCGGCCCATGAGTGCTCCTACGCCCCCTCCAATGGAGCCGGACCCGCGGTGGCGGAGACGAGGGAGGCGCCCAACTCGTTTAGACTGGAGTGCGTTCCTGAGCGTTTCTTGGTTTCCTCTTGCGCAGTTCAACTCGTTGCGCGCGGGAGAGGCGATGCATAGGAAGGAACGGGTATGATCTTACTGCTCGCTCGCTCTCTTGTGATTTGTTGCCAAATCTTTCTGGTGTGATAGCATGCTTTGCACTTGATAGGAGGCGTTTCTTGATTTGTCTATTTTGTGTGATAGCATGCTTTGCACTTTTGCTGCGAGTGAAAAATGTGGGGATCATGTCTTGGCAGTGCTTGCTGTCATATTTTGGCAAGAAGAAATCTTGATGCCAAAATGTATCAGTTTCCATTGTAGATGAATGTCGTTACAGTAGTTTCCAATCTGGTTTACTGTTAACACCGGTATCTTCACATTTTACGCGCCTTTCCTTTCCATATTACTAGTTTTAGTAACAAGTAAATTATAAGGTCTGGTTTACTGTTAAATTAGCTCTAGTTTCCTGTCCTGGTGAACTCTCAAGAGCGACTCAGTTTGATTTATTTTTGCGTATCCATAGAAAGGACAATCTGATGAAAAAGGAAAATACACAGCGCCATCTTAAGCTTTAACTAGTAGCACAACCAACCCCAATGTGGTCACTCATTGTTCCAAATAATATTAATAGTTATTATTATGTGGTCACCTGGACATGTGCCCAGATCCATATATGCATGATTGGTACCTGTATAGATCTACAAAGGGAACAACATCTGACACTGCCTGTCCTCCGATTAATTATAAATAATATTACTACATATTGTTACTATCTGGCACAGTAATTTTTAGATTTTTCTTCTCAAACACGAATACAAGTAGATGGCAGTTTGTATTAGGATTTCGTCGATTCGTCACGCTTTACTAACTGCCATCAGGGAGTGGATCAAGATGATGCGCTATACATGCATGTTGCTATGCTATTTATGTGGGTGAGAGCTGATCATTCAGTAATCAACAATGTCGACTCATGCATTGCGTTTTTCTGTTACTACTTGTATTTATTCCTGGTATATGTCTTTCTCGCAAGTGTGTATCAAGTTGGTGTGCTGAACATTGACGGATTCTACGATCAACTGGTGCATCATACTTGTTTTCCTTCAAAGTTTTCCTGAATATTATTATTTTTGTGTGCAACTTATCTTAGAGTGACCATGTATGTCAGTATACTCAAGTAACTGAATGTATTCACGTTAACTCTGTTGTACTAGTAGATTCAGAAATTTAGTTAATAGAATTATTGGTAGGAGCAATAAACGAGTCAAACAAAAATATCCATATGCAAATGTCGGTCTATGTTTGATTCAATTTGGTTTGCTCTGCTACTGAAGCTCCTATTCGGTCTAATGTTTTTTGTTTTGTCTCTTTTTCTGTTGCTAGGAAAGTGATGAGAAGATGTCGATGATGCCTACTGGGGACATTCAAATCAACACAACATAAAAATTTCTGAACCTATGTCTCATAGGAGAGTGGAATGAACTCCATTGTTAGCAGATGTGTCATTGTTTTATTTTGCAATTCTGTCCGTTCTTGCTATATTCCTATGTAAGGAAATGTATTTATGAGATGATTTATTGTGTTATGTAAATCTGGGAGATGTATTATGTGATGTTATATGATGGATGATTTTAATTTGAGTTGGAGTATTCTTGATTTGAATATGAAATAGTGTTGGATTTAATATTGGACAAATAATTGGGTTGCAAAGGCCCAACAAATAGAAATGAAACCAAGTTCAGGAACAAAAAGTTGCTGAATTCAAAAATGAAAAAGGCCAAAACTGAAACTGGACCAAATGTATTTGGGCACTAAAAGGCCAGGGCCCAAATTATAATGATAATTTTTTTTGAAAAAAACATACTAAAGTGACTGTAAATAGGCTAAGGCCCAAAAGAAGTCCAATAAGAAAAAGCTCAAAAAAATAAAACCAGCCCATGTGATCAATTGAAATGGGTTGGGCTGATTTCAACTATGATGTTTTGATTTCGTCGTAACTTTGCCACGTAGGACTGCCACGTAGGACTGGGTTATATTGTCAACGATGATTTAGGATCGTCGTAAAGGTTACGACGATCTAGGAATCGTCGTAGAAGTTACGACGATTTCGATCAAAACGTCGGTGCTGTTCATTTCTGACGCTCCGTTTTCGACGCTTGGTTTTTCGTCGTGAGATCGTCATAAACTAAAAACCGTGACGATGTAGCGACGAAAATATAGCGTCGTGTATTAGCATATTCCTTGTAGTGGAATAAGAGGCATATGATGTTCTGTTGTACCCAGGTTCGTCGTTGCCGCCGAATGGATACGCCCGAAAAGTTTCCCTTCACATATGGTCTACCGTCTCAAGAATTGTTTTGCAATTTAAATCATCCTCTTGCAACTGAAAATAGGAGCCCTAAATCTGGTTGTTATACAAGTCAACTAATATAAAGGTTTGAATCTGCATAACTGTAAGCTATCAACATGTCAGTATTCAATGGAATTTTTTCTTTAGCGTGGTCTCGCACACTTGCAAGTTGCAACCTACCAAAACACTCATGAGAATATCCAGAAGCAGAATTGGGGTTCATCTCATTTCCTCAATTATCACATGTCTTGTCATTGGATTTGAATCTAATAGAGTTATATCATACATCTAAAGCTCTTACTAAAGCCCGTCTATTTGAATAGTTCCTACTATTTTTTGGTTCCCAATTTATGCAGACATCTGTAGATATTTTGGCCGGAAAGCATGCATGCTTGTGCTTCTCATGTTACTAGCTAATAAATGCATCGAGTCATGTGCTATAGTGACATAGTACCATTAGTATATCAACATGTGTTGTAAGAAATGTGTTCATCCCCTGATATATTTTTTCCTAAAAATTTGCATAGAGATGCATTTTTGCTTTCATGGGTCGAAGCCAGCCTCGTGAGTTTGCTCACATACTGAAATTTATTTACAAGACATTATAATTGTTTGGGCACTATACATGGGAGAAGTGTGCATTTGGGTAAGAGATTATATAATTGATGCAAAGATGTGTGATATTTGTTTTAAAAAGAATGTTTATTTATAAAGAGTGACGTTTCAAATTATTTGCACGAGGCAAAAATTAGGTATTATACACAGAGTTGAGGAGTATTCCTATATGGTAATATGAGTTTATGGTTAGTTAACTAATTAAGTGGCAACTAGGGCAAATAGGAACCGTGCCATTTTTTTGTGTTTTTATAGTATCACACAGCGATGCTAATGGAGGCTGAAATGTAAATTCTCATGGATGCATGTCTATATATTTGGTTCTTTCAAAAAGATCATCCGCAACATTAAGCTAGCAAGGACAATAGAGCTATAGTACATATACACAGGGTTGAGCAACATATGCTAATATGAGTGTGCTTCGCCAGCTATTTTTAACCTTGCTTTTTTGTGTTTTTTGACAGTATGACATTGCGATGGTAATGCAGGTTGAGATGTATATTGGGATGTGATTCTTTTTCCATATTGTTGAAAAATAAAGAGCCCAGTGGTAGGGATTCAATTCACTCTGTTTTGGATGCAAATATGATACACTTTTAGAGACCACACATCTTGCCAAGGAGAAGAAAGACCTGTCCTATAGTTGAGCCTCGAGCTGTACCAACTCGCCTGCATTGGGAAAAATATCAAATAGACTTCTTCGGGAAGTTCTGCCGGCATGCTGAATTTTCGGATTACTATGGTTTTGAAAAAACTTTGCTGCCAATCTAAGCATGAGTTACTGTGGTTTTAAACCCTGATGATGAAATTTTCAAAGCATCTTAGCATTTATTTTTGTGTATTAATGTATTTAAAAGGTGATGCTTTCTATCCATTGTTGATTCACAGTCCCATGTTTTTTCGCTTCAACGACCAAATGAGTCAGATTTACACGGATGCTCCACATGTGTCAGTGAACCTATGAATGTGGATGATGGTACTGTAGCCATGACAACATTCACATCATATTTTGAGTACCTATGCTTATGGTTCTTAAAACGTATGAAGTTCTTGTTTTGTCTCTACATTGCTGATATAAATTCGAAAGCAAGAATACTAATATTATTGTATGCAGTTTATGCTGATGATATCATATGCTTAGAAAACCTACAAAATATGTAGTCCAGCATATGGTGTTGCTGCTATCGTAACATCCATTCAGGTACATGACATAAACATCTCAGACCACTTTTTCGCAATGCCAACTTGTTATCTTTAATTGTAATTTTAATCCTTTGGGAATTTAGGATGCAAGGGATAGTATTTCATCAAAGATGTTTTTTGGCTTGAACGCAGAGGTGTGATTTTTAGGCTGGAAGAAACTTCATCCATATGTGCTGGCCCACGAATAATTTATCATATTTGTACAATGATTTGGATATACTGGAGATGTTTACTTGAACAAGTATGTTATCTGCCTTTATTATCCACATAATGGTTCTAACAATACTCATGAGACAAATTTTGTGGAACATGTTCTAACAATATCTTCAGGTAGAAACTCTGTTGCAGCAAATGCTATCATTTCCTACACAAAGACAGATCGTTGGCTGCCATGAACTATTCCGGCTGGATGTGCTGTAGCCAACACACACACGAAACACTTTGAGGTACGTGCATATCTATATTGCAACACTTTAGGACCTAATGAAAGTAGGATGGATCGAAAAATATGTCGTGTTTAATTCCAACAGGCGATGGTGTGCTAGACGATCGAGATAATTTTTCGTTCACCGTTCATCACATCTTTCAGACTTTCAACTGCTTATTCAGGTGAAGCACTACTTCTACGTTTCTTCTCTTTTTAGCTAAGCCATCAAGATAGCTTGCAGTTCGATGTTTTGATGATATTTTGATGCTTCTTCCCAATATGAAAGTCTGCAATATATACCTTGCCGTTGGTAGGGCTCGCTGGCGAGGGTTGTGCTTTTGACGGTTGTTGTCAACGTTGAGCACTATACTATTCATGTGTTCAGTTATGACATACTAGCTTATGTAATCAATCATTTCTAAGCCAATTTTATTATAAATTACGGCACAAAAATGACGCTTGTAATTATGTTATTTGTTATTTCTCAAATCAGCTGACAATTTTTTTCCATATTCATGAAACTCGATATCTGACAGTCAATTACATTGATCAGTATTTATTTTGAATCAAGATCAATCGGCACATGTTTCAGTAACTCGGTGTCGTCCGCTTTCTTACAATTGTTGATGAAAATTTGATATCAATTTGCATCTTATATTTTTTTATGTTCCTCTTTCCTTCATTATGTTTTCATATGTTGCAATAACATGTAATTTTTGGTTTGTGGTATCAACGTAGGTATGGCATCACCGCCCCCTCCTACCCACATACCCTTTGTCGCTAGGATTGCATTCCAGCAGCAGCAAATGTCACATGTGATGGCCTCACGGAGCCACGTCGGTGCTGGAGGCCTCTTGTCTCTTCGGCCGCCAAAGATGTGCATGAACAATAACCCTACCAGCAGTATGTGTGTACGTCATCAAGCTCCTAATTATCCATGATCCAGGTGTTGTAGTCATCCTTCTGATGAGTTGTGTTAAAGCATGATAGTAGGTTTTAGTTTATAATCATGAATGTAAATCTCATATCTGGATAAATATACCTTGAACATGCTTAAAGTATATGGTCAAAGTTTGTATTGAATGTCGCACATCATGTGTTTTGTTAAAAATTATATAATTCTTTGTACTGCTTTGAATAATGATTTTCAAAACAATCTCTAGAAAGCTAGCTTGAATGATCATGTGTAATTAAATCCATATATTATTTTGGAGTACCTGAATCCATATATATTATTCATTATTTCTATCCAATGTTTCAGTTCTCAGCTACTTGAAAGTAATTTTACTATTCAATTATCTTGGGTGAGGTTACCAATGGAGCACTAGCGATAGCCATTGTGGAGTTGGAGAAATATTTTGGGTTGGTTTGTAGAGAAGGTAATTTATCATGTTTGTTCATAAGTGTCTCTACTGAAATTGCCATCTTAGAGAATACCATATGATGCTCATACCAAGTCATGACTAGATTTGATATTCTGAAGAATCCCATAGATAATTTTAGAGATGGCGTCAACTTGAAGTGAAGATGATATGTTTTGATCATAACATTGAAACAAGACCAGGAGACGCACATGAGACCTCACCCAAACTAAAGGTGGTAGCAATGGGAGGCGCGTGTCATAGCTCTTCTGAGCTAAGGATCACTTTGGTCAGGAGGTTTGGGGAAGCGAGATGGTGAAGCTTGTCAGCAAGCCATGGCGGTGGCCATCTCGGGAATGCTATAGTTTGGTTACCAGAAGTGTTCACTCATCCCCGGTCTTATTGTATATAAGTTTTGAGGAAACAAGAGCTACACCTACTGGTTACTGTCGAAAATAATTCATTCATTCAACGCACATTATGTGTTTATTTCATACATGCAGTGCCTTGTCAGGGTATTTGGTTTTTAACTACATACACTCATTGTGCGATGGAAAGCTATATTTTCCTATACCTCACGTGAGTATTTACACCATGCTTATTTGTATACACATTACACATACAAACTTGTTATAATAATGTTGTCTAATGCATATGTAGGATTGTTTTGAACCGAGGAAGCGATTTTTGATGCATATTTTAAAGTACGAAGAAAATGAATCTCAAAACAATATCCCATACATTGAAGGAAGCATCATAGATCGCATCTATAGATGGACTCTCATTGCTTCAAAAGATGGACCATCAAGACGTGCTTAGTCCTGGTTTTAAAAATATATTTCTGTAACAATTATAATACAATTATTATGTGATCTTGAATTTTGTGCGGAGACATGTTTCTGGATCATATGTTACGCACGTTCTCATATGTTTTATATAAGACACCGATAGATTGCTCGATAAAAAACTCAAAATGTTTTACTATAGATTATGATACGTGTGTTGGATCACAAATATGTCACAATTTTGAAAATATAATTTGAGTGACATAATAACATTTTGCACCGTCTGAAAAAATCAGAAATTATTTTACTATGATGCCACATGAACCCATTTTTTTTGAGACGTGCGTTGCACGTGCATGCTTACTAGTTTTATACAACCATTCATTTCAATCCTTTTCGTTTTCGTCGCCTACCTGCCAGGGCATCACCACCGTCGCGCTCCTCCTCGCCTCGCTCGCCTCCAGGAGGCTCACGCTGCGCCCCATGGCCGTCCGTCGCTGTGCCGGCTCGCCCCGCCTTGTTCTGGGTCAGCCCTCGCTCGTAGCTATCACTTAGTGTCTCTTCCCCTATGCTTCCTCTCCCTCTCCTCTAACCTTGCAGCCAATCATCCCTCTCCAGTTTTTCTGCAACGCGGTCGTTGTTTCTGCAACGCGGCTGTTGTTTCAGGAGTTGGAGAAATTATTTCTGCAACCCGTTCGTTGTTTTAGGAATTGTTCCTGCAACACGGCCGCTGTTGCAAAAAGGCGAAGGAAAAAAATTCTGCAACAAAGCGATTGTTTTTGGAACTCGCCTTTGTTTTAGGAATTAATGGATCCAAAGTTTATTTTTTACAACAAAGTGATTGTTTCTGCAACTCGATCGTCGTTTCAGGATCACTAGGTGTCGGCTGAAGCCCCGAGCACGGGTCGGACGGCTGTGCATGTAGATCAGACGGCCATCGAGATGGCGGATGTTTACTAAACATCCGTCGGTGGACGCGTAACAGTTCCCTTTCTTTTTTGCGGAATTTTTTTTGCGTGACTCGGCAATCGTTCTCTCCGTGAAGTGTTTTACGAAGTTTTCTTATTGTTTGGCTACCAGCCTTGTTTGAATTTCATCATGTATTACAACGCTGTGAAGTGAGTAAGATGCACATGACCATCACTTTACGCTCTCTGAAAACCATCAATTTGTAAAACATGACATTTTACACCGCATCAAAATTTTACCGATGACAAAAAACACTGAACGAAAAAATGAACACGTTCCCTGCGGCGGCTGGGGTGGCAGCTCGGCTCGCTCAGGCCTATGGTGGAAGGTTCGTGTGACACGTCGTCGGGTCGGGCCTACAACGATTGAAATTGTTGCTCGTGTATGACCTTTCTACGAACTCATCATATTGACTAGAGAGTAACTATGGCTTTGATGAACTGTTCTACATTCGTTTAGAGCATCTTCAGTTCTAATTGTTACCACACTAGAAGGATTAGACGTGTGTTGTTGCGTCGTCTATGTTATTGAGATTTCATAATGATCAAAATTGGTTTCGCGCTTGGGGAAGAAAGTGAAGCGTGTTTTCTTTTTTATAATACAATGTTTTTGTGTGTGTTTTGGTTGTGAGATATTTTGTCTGTTATTAAACCCATACGTGGAAAAGTATTTTGCATCGATGGACGTATGTATTGTATTAGTGCTAGAGTGTGTTAGGGTTTCGTTGTTAGGTGGTGAGAGGGTCTATGGTACTGATGTGTTTCTATAAAATTGTTGCTTCCGATTAATTTGAGAAGTTGTTGATCCAGTCAAAACCGTGAATCAAATCCAAAATTAATAGCTCAACTAAACTATAAATCGTTCATTTAGTCCAAATTGAGAACCAACAAACACCACAATTAAACGGGAGAGCTTCAAAATTAAGCAACATAGTGTATTAGATAGAAGATAAAAGATAAAAGAATTAAAAATAGAGCCCCTTAAATCATTAATGTGATCAAAATCGGCGAATCAATTTCAAATTGAAGACCTAAATTGAATGGAAGGGCCCTAAAATTAGGGAGCATGGCGTATTAGATGCTAAAAAAATTGAACAAAGAGCCCTTAAATCATTGACCCGGTCAAAAACGATGACCAGTTTTAAATTAGAGACCTCAGTTGAATGTAAGGCCTTAAAACTTAGGGAGATATATGTTGGACTAGCTCTTGATCCACCATGGTCCAAACACACTTTTCCATGTAGCAATCTATAAGTCCAACTCCAACACACGACCTCAAATGGTCCAGCCGCGTCCGTTTGAGGCAAACGGACATAACCGGCCTAACGCGCGGGGGCAAACGGATATTTATTCGTTTTCTGTCTGCTTTCGCCCCATCCCCGACACAAATTTGGGTCGCGTTTGTGCAAAAATGGACATCGCGTGGACGGGTGGGACGTGTGCCCTTGTCCTCCCTTGAACCCGTCCGTTGGGAACACAAACACCCTCATTTTCCCTCCCCCCCCAAAATCCTCGCGCACCCCCTCTCCTTCATATGCCATGCCCCCAAAGAAACCCAGGGACTCGACTGCCGCCGCCGTAAAGAAGGACCTCGACCATGAATCGACCAAGTAGGGCGGAAGGGGACGGTAAAACACCGCAAAGGAGAAGAAGAATGTGGTCGACTACGCATTGAGGTCGCGACAAAGAAGAAAGCCATTTAGTATAAGGCTGACGTCGACAAGAACGATGAGCTCATTGACAAATCCGCGCAGGCAGCTACGACGAACACCCTCATGATGCTTGGGTATTACTGACCGTTGTCAGGCATTCTCTTTGTTGTCGTAATGGTCGTGGCAAGCAACGGCTCGCCGACCGTTCGACCTTCACATTACCAGTCTCGGCCTCCTCTGTAACCGCGGAGATGCCCGTGTTCTCCACATCACGGCTGCACAGCCAGACCCGGTTCTCAACGTTACCTAACGGCATCGTGATCGTGCCGGCCACCCCCTCCATCCCGCCAATCATCAACCTCAACGTCACGCATGTGGATGGCCAGTCGTCGGATATGATGCCCTCGAAGTAGACCCGATCCATTCCTATGGCCACAACTTTTGACGCACGCAAGCTGTTCGACGGAATGCAAACCCAGACGATACCGCCTGAGGACCCCAATTACAACCAGTTCATGCAAGATGTCATATACGAGGGCAATGGGCAGACTTTCCATGTCGACGACCAAGACAACAATTTCAATGAAGGCCATGCTTTCGATCCCGAGGAGACACAGAGTCAAGATGGTCGCGGCCAATATGGCGTGGACGAAGAATAACAGGACGACCATGGCAACTCTTGGCATGAGGATGATGAAGCCATCTATTGCGACGGTGAGGAAGAAGAGGTCGACATTGCGGAAGAGCCATTGGTCTTCATCGATGAGCTCACCCGAAGAGATGATGGAAAAAGAAGGGGGAAGAGCATTCACACAGGGTCATACAACGAAAAAGAGGACACTTTGATTTGCGAGAGTTGGATGAAGATAGTCCAAGATGCCAAGATCGGTGCCGAGAAAAAAGAAAACTTATTTTGGAAGAGAGTACACAAAACCTTTCATGGAAGGAGGAAATTTGCCCCCTACAAATTTGCGAGCACCCGTGACATCAATTCCATCCAAAATAGATGGGGTTCATCCAACAAGAATGCATCAAGTACTGTGTCGTGCTTGAGAGCATTAAAGCCCGTCCCGCGAGTGGCCTAGTCGTGGGAGACTATAACCCACAAGTATAGTGGGTCGTTTGTAGCCTTTTTTTGATAAGTAAGAGTGTCGAACCTAACGAAGAGCTAAAGGTAGAATTAATATTCTCCTAAGTTCTATTGACCACTGATACAATTCTAGCTATCGCTTACTTTACTTAGAACAAGTATGAAAATATTTTACGGGAATAAAACTAAAAGTACTTAGTAGGTGTAATAGATAGTTTTGCAAGAAAATAAAGAAGAAGTAAATAAAAATTAGGTGTTGTTTAGATAAAGATTAATTAAGTTGGTTATTTAGTAGAAAGATTTTTATAACACAAGAGAAGGATTTGTCCTTAGGCAACCGATAAGTAGATCAATAATCGTTATTGCAGTTTTATACGAGGGAGAGGCATATGCTAACATACTTTCCATAATTGGATCATATGAACTTATGATTGGACTTCTATCAAGAGGTCGCAGTTACTAAATCTTTACCTAATAATAAAGAGGCTATTGCTTCCGTCGGAAAACTCACCGCTGCCGTTTTAAAAAAAAGTCCCTGTGTTTTAGGTAATTAAACCGAAACGACATGAACCCGTCTGACACGATGCTCCCGCTGCAGTCGTCCCCGTCGCCGCACTCCAGGCTACTGCCGGCCAGGCTTCCTGTTGACGAGCCTATTGGCTGATTGTGAGGAGAACGCATTCGTATGAATAAAGCTCTCTATGTTGCAAAAAAAGGCAGGCATATGGCAACGACGACGAGTCGAGGGCGCAGGCCTGTGCGTGCGGGGTGCTCCATGCCTCCGGTCTTGGGCGTTGCTATTGCTCCTCGCGATCGCGCTGCCGCCGATGATATGTGAACTCATCGCCATCCCCGGACCGCAGCACGAACCAGAATCGGAAGCTTTGGCGCCGCGCTCCTGCTCGGGACCCCCCTGAACCCCAACAAAACCCAGGCAAAATCGAAACCCTCGCCACCCAAATCACACCCAAACCCTCGACCTCGATTCGCCTCCCAATCCCGAGCTCCCGACTGCTCCTCCTCCCCTGATGGCCGACGCCGCCCCTCCCTCGCCCGCGATGCTGCCGCCCTCGGATTCCGACCTGCTCCTGACGCCCACCAACGTCCCGACCCCCGAAGCCGCTGCCAGGACCCCCAACCTACCGGACACCCCCGCCTCCGCCGCGGATCCGGAGACCCCCTTCTCCGACGCCGCCACCGCCTCCGACGCCGACGTTTCTACCGTCGCCCCGCTCTACGTGGTGGCCGTGGATGACGGCGAGGACGACGGGATCAACGACCCACCGGGCGCCGCTAAGAAGCACATGACCCTCGCGCCCCAGGCCCCGCCGACCAAGAACTCCAAGAAGAAGGGCGGCAACTGCGTTTGGACCAGGCCCAGCTCCCGCAAGGGAAAGAAGAAGGCCAAGCAGCCCAGCCATGCCGTCTCGGGCGGCGTCGGCGCCAGCGGAGGCGGCCGCCCCAGTCCCTCGTGTGGCGAGGACGAGTTCCTCCTCACCCCGGCACCCTGCCTCGCCGCCGAACGCAACGACGACGGGCCCGAACAGCCTGTGCTCCTCTCGCGTGTGTACAAGTCCGAGAAGATCGAGGTCTCGCCTGCATAATTCCCGCCACAATTTAATGAAACCTTTATTAGCTTGCGTAATTCCTGCCACAATATTAATGGAAAAAAAATCTCTTCTACGGATCTACTCATACTATTGCTTAACTTCATGAAATGTACATTTGTTGTCTCTAAGTGTGATACTCTAATTTATCCATTCATCTTTGGTTAATCTTTACTTAAAAATCTCAGCTAATCGGAACAAAGATTGCAGGTCAACAAGAGCTTCTACAAAAATATGACGTGAAGGACAAGAAAACTTGATACAATTTTCAAGCACAAGCTGTTAAGTCAAAAGAGGGGTTTTAAATTGCGGTCTTTAGACTTCTTGGTTAATTTCTTTTAATAAGTAATAAGTAATGAGTCATGATTTGAGGAATATCCACTATCTATATAAATGTGCTATGCTATTTTATATGAGTATGTCATAAAAATATTGCTCAATCGGTGTACAACAACCTTTACCTTATCGCATTATCTCTTGCGCAAACGAAATGTGTGGTGTTCGGGAAATTTTAAGATCTGGTTCAACACCCGACGAGGGATTAAACTCCATGTTGATTGCACTTTGCACAATTTGAATATTGTTAGATGTAGCTGAATATGGAAGAAACATATAGGTTGCCACGTGGACGTGTATGAGTGGTCGACATGGTCAATATTTAACCCGTAGCAAAGCACGGACACAATTACTATAATTGGTGGAAGTGGCATATATTTGTTAGCATTAATCAACTTGATTGATAAGTTGTTTTTTTATTTTTGCAATATGTAAACAATAATTGGTAAACTAACTATAATTATTTTTATAAAACTGTTGCAATGCACGGGTTATAATTCATGGTTTGGATAACAATCAGTAGCAACGCACGGTGCCAGTTCCTCTTTATTGCATGTTTTTTGTTTCGCAGAATATCCATACCAAACGAAGTCCAAACGTAATAAAAACTTACGGGGATTTTTTTGGAATATTTATGATTTTTGGAAAGAAGAACCAACGCGAGGCGATGCACGGAGTGCCCACAAGCCCTGTCGCCGCGGCCAGGGGGTGGTCCCGCGTCAGGCAGGCTTGTGGCCACTCCTTAAGGCGGTTGGAGCCATTCTTTCGCCGCAAGAAAGATAATATCCGGAAGAAAATCGTGTTAAAATTTTAGCCCAATCGAAGTTACGGATCTCCGGGAATTTAAGAAACGGTGAAACGCAAAATCTGGGAGCGCAGAAACAGAAGGACACACGGAGAGAGAGATCCAATCTCGGAGGGGCTCTCGCCCCTCTGCCACCATAGAGACCATGGACCAGAGGGGAAACCCTTCTCCCATCTAGGGAGGAGGTCAAGGAAGAAGAAGAAGAAGGGGGGCTCTCTCCCGGCGGCGTCGGAACGCCGCCCGGGACATCATCGTGTGACGACGATCTACACCAACACCTCCGTCATCTTCACCAACATCTCCATCATCTTCCCCCATCTATATTCAGCGGTTCACTCTCCCGCAACCCGCTGTACCCTCTACTTGAACATGATGCTTTATGCTACATATTATTATCCAATGATGTGTTGCTATCCTATGATGTCTGAGTAGATTATCATTGTCCTATCGGTGATTGATGAATTGCTATGATTGGTTTAATTTGCTTGTGGTTATGTTGCTGTACTTTGGTGCCCATCATATGATCGCGCGCGTGGATCACACCATAGGGTTAGTTGTATGTTGATAGGACTATGTATTGGCAAGCTAGAGTGACAGAAGCTTCAAACCTAGCATAGAAATTGATGCATATGGGATTGAAGGGGGACCAATATATCTTATTGCTATGGTTGGATTTTACCTTAATGAACGTTAGTAGTTGCGGACGCTTGCTAATAGTTCCAATCATAAGTGCATAGAATTCCAAGTAAGGGATGACATGCTAGCAGAGGCCTCTCCCACATGATACTTGCTATCGATCTAGTAACGTAGTCAATTGCTTAGGGACAATTCCGCAACTCCTACCACCACTTTTCCACAGTCGTTAGACACTCGTATATACCTAATAATAAAGCGGCTATTTCTTTCGTTGGAAAACCCACCACGATATTTTTATAAAAAAGCCCCTGTAATTTTTGTTATTCAACCCACGCTCCATCATTTATCTGCAACGCAAAAGGAAAAAACGATTCGCTGCAAAAATTATACCCGTACGCATTGCCTCCTCCCGTCGACCCTGGGCCACCCTGGCCTGTGCCCAGGCCGCCGCCACACCACTCGTCGCCGCGGCCGACCTCAACCGCCACCGCTGCCAATCTGAACCCACCCGCCTCCGCGGCTGTACCTCTCCCCGCTCACTGCCCCCGTTGCGGCGCTCGAGCGCATCGCGTCGACCCTGGTCCACCCTAGCCTGTGCCCAGGCCGCTGCCACACCACCCGCCACCGCGGCCGACCTCAACCACCACTGCTGTCGATCTCAACCCACCCGCCTCCGCAGTCGTACCTCTGCCCGCTTGCTGCCCCCGTTTCGGCGCTCGAGCACAACTTCTGGATCAAATCAATGCGACAGCTACAACGACTTGGGATGATGCGTCTGCTCGATGCAGAACGGCGGCGGCGCGCGGATAAGGCGCGGCAGAGCGAAGTACTTGCAGGTGGAGGCGGGCCTCCATGGCTCACACGGGGAACTTCGAGGTTATGGCGCGGCAACGGCGACTCCTTATGGCCAGATAGAGGTGCCTAACCCTTGCTCCCCTCATCGTATCCCCTCCTCCGGCAGGAACTCATCATTTAGTGAGATCCCCTCCCCATGCCTCCAACCGTGTGCCAAGCACCGGCAAGAAATTTTGTTTTGTGGGAATTTATTTGCTGATGAATGAATGTATTGAATGTAAGATTGCATTGTTGTAGAGAGAGAGAATGGAACACCACCTTCAGTTTGTCATCTGATCCCACATTCTCTACCCCATGAGTGAAATAAGATAACAGTCCATTGATCAATTCACGTAGCCTCTTTGTTTTGCTTTGCTTGTCCCGCTCAATTTCTCATCATGGTGGAATTAACAATGCACGGGTTGATTTCTCAACAAAATAGGATATAACTGACTACATTAGTTAGTTAGCTTATTATTTTAATAAGTTAAAATGATTATAAAAAGATTAAAAGCGTGTGGTATTTTTCTCTCCCGTTGCAACGCACGGACCCTTTTGCTAGTATCATTAAGGTAAACCCAGCCATAGCATTAATACTTCAAGTCCCCCTTACCCCCGTATGCACCTTGGGTGTGTGGGTGTGTGTGAATTTGGTCTTATGCTTGTGCTCTTGGTCTGGTGGTTTGCTTTATATATAAAGCGGGGCGAAAACCTTTTACGATAGTCACATACGCAACGACCCCTTACTTAAATGTACGCTTCTATGAGTCTAGCCGCCCACTATAAATGAGTAATGAATGTATTGCAACACCTTTCAACAGGAAATCTCCATGTGTGCGCGACACGGGAGGCACCTTAGGACAGTACCAAAATAAAACATACAAATCAAACCAATCATGATTGTCGATCAACCCATGGGACAAAAAAAATCTACCTAAACATTATAGGATAGCCACAGATCAACTGATAATAATATATAGCATTAAGCATCATGTTTAAGTAAAGATTACAACGGGAAAAAGAGATTCTACACCGCTGAATAGAAGGGAAGAGAGTTGGTGATGACGGCAGCAAAGTTGCTGGTGTAGACCGTCGTTGCCATGGTTGCCCCACGGCGCTCGGGTGCCACCGGAAGATAGGGGGAGAGAGCACCTTTCCTTCTTATTATTTATAAGACAAGAAGTCACGGAGTTTGGAATTAATTTTTTTAACTTTGGGGTTTCAAACTCCCCAGAAGCCCACGTAAACCAGATAATAAAGTCACAAAATCCACACTCAGTGAATTTGATTGTCTACACGTCAGTTCCAGAGAAATTTAAGTACAATGGGGAGTTAGGAAAACATATACTGCAGTATCTTCTTGTCAGGAGAGAAATTCTACAATGCAGCAAGCGCACCACCTACATTTGCAAGACTAAGCACCACCCCTCATGCCAGCAAGCATTTTGCTCGTGTCCTTGCCTCCGCCCAATTGTTTCAGGAGAGCCTCCAAGCCACTTTTGCCCCCCATCTGCTGCACCACTTGTGGCGGCATGACTTTGAGCATCTTCTGGATGGCCTGAGCACTCATCTTTCCATTCGGCGGTATCAATTTCGATACATTCAGCTTACTCCACATCTTGGCTAGTCGCTTGTACTCTTCCAGCATCTCCATCACGTCCTTGACTTTCCTGCCGGACCCTCGAGCGACCCGGATGATTCGCGACTCGGTCATCAGCTTCGGGTTCGTGCTGTCGAGCTCTGCAAAGTTGATCAGCGGTGGGATACGTTTCAGAAGATCGCTCTTGCAGTATTTTTGTTGCTACACACAAAAGAGATTTACTCACCTGCAGGTGTCATGGAGTCCATAATTGTCATGTACCGCTTGAACTTTTCTTTGCTTTGTTTCTCCTGTCCTTTTGGCATCAACTCCGAGCTAAACCCAGGCAGCATGGAGAAGATCTGCAAGATAAATAAATAAGAAAATGCAGGCTTAAGCAATGCTATCACAGAAGTACAGTATGAAAGTTAATCAGATGTTAACATGATAAATATACCTGGCTCATTGGTCCCATTTTCAGAAGATTCTGGAATTGCTCATACAGAAGTCTGAGAGTGAAGGCTCCTTCAGACAGCTTTGCCACAAGCTCAGATTGTTGATCAGCAGGCACAATACTCTCCATCTTGTCGATTAAGCCAGGCAAGTCTCCTCTACCTGCCAAAACCATCGTTAGGTAAACTAGAAAGGAGAATCGCCAAGTTATTAACTATACTGAATGTAGTTACTAACCTAGCAGACGGGCGACGAATGGTTCCACGTTAAAAACGTCAAAATCATCAATGTGTTCTCCAGTTCCAATGAATATCACCGGGCTTTTCGTAGCTGCAACCCTGGAAACAAGAAGCAAGGGTGTAAAAAAATGGTTTGTATTCCTAAAGTGCTTATACTCTATCAATAGATATATTGCCCAACTTGTAAAACACACAATAATGAAACTAAATCAGGATTTGAGAATACAGCGTAGCAATAATAGTCTGAACTGTTTCACAGACACTAAGCATATATTCAGTCGTGCACAAAGAAATAAACCTAAATCAAGTGCCATTTTCCTGTCGAACTAAAATAATAAGTGAACTAGTAAGTAGTAACACAAATAGCGCAAGGAGGAGCGAGAAAATAAAGAGAAATACTTACGCGCTCAGTGCACCGCCTCCCTTCGCATGACCATCCAATTTCGTGACAATCACAGCACCAACGGAAGCACTCTGTTTGAATGCCTGTGCCTGATCAAAGGCAGCCTGACCAATGCTGCCATCCATCACAAATATCACCAGGTCTGGTTTCTGTGGAAGAAGCATAAAAGGCCAGTCAAAATCTCAATACTAGAGGATAACAGTAACAATGCAAGACCATGGCAGTGTAGATACCGTTGCTTCAGCAACTTGGCGCATCTCCTCGAAGAGTGCAGCCTCCTGCATATGGCGCCCACTCGTGTCGATGATAATGAGATCAGATTTCTCTTGCCTGAACTTTTCCAGGCCCTCAACAGCAATCTTGACAGGATCTGACTCCATGTAGCTGCAAAGTAAGACAGTGATTTCATTTAGAACAAAATTTGGGGAGAAGCTTTTAACCTATAAGTAATTAAGTCTGTCAATGTAGCTAGGGTACCTTCCGTAAAAGGGTATCTTGGCCTTGGTTGCGTTCTGCTTTAACTGATCAAAAGCACCGGCTCTGAACGTGTCGGCGCAAACCAGCGACGGCTTAAATCCCTTGCGCTGATGATAGTGCGCGTACTTGGTACAGGTGGTTGTTTTTCCAGAGCCTACAAGCATACATCGTCATAGATTCAGGTATTATCGCACATCAATGTTGCATTATTGTAAATTTGTAACTCAAATCAGCAATCATGCATATATGGAGATCGAAATTCAGAAATAGGTGTGGAAGTAGTACACAAAAAACGGAGAAGCAGAAGGGAACAGGCAAGCGGGGTCCGTTTGTCAGCGAGAAATTCTGACCTTGCAATCCGACGAACATGACGACGTTGGGCTTGCCCTTCTTGGGGACGAAGGCGGGCTTCCCGGTATCCAGCATCTTGCAGAGCTCCTTCCCGACGGAGGTCTCTATAATGCGGCGCTTGTTGGTGCCGGCGGCGAGGGCCTCGAGGTTGACGGTCTTCCTGATGTTGGCCTGCAGGTCGCAGACCGTCTTGAACCGGACGTCGGACTGCATGAGCGCCCGCGCGATCTCGTTGAGGCACTCCCGGAGCACGCTCTCATCGACCACCGTCGCGCTGCTCATCCGCGCCAGCGCGCGGGAGATGCTCCCGCCCAGCTCCGCGAGCACCATCCTGGCCGGCCGGCCGTGCCCTAGCTCGACGAAGAAGGATTAGGGTTCCGACGATCGATAGGTCGTGTGTCGTGAAAACGGGAGTCCACGATGAAAATACCGGACTTTTATGATGGACGCAATCCGAACGTAAGTCGCTACACGACTCGTTCCCCGAGAGGACGAGGGCCTCAAAACATTAAACTATCTATATCTATATCAGCCCGAGTTGGAGCCTGATTCCAAGTCTTGAAGCCACCTCGGTGACGCAGCGACGCAACGGACTCCCGACGCGGCCGGCTGCGAGGCGCACTGCTGCGAGCCGCCGGTCAAGCCCAACGGTGAAGCCGCCAAGGAAGAGGCGCTGGACGGCGTCGGGATCCACCAGAGGAGGGGCTCCGCCGCCAGAGTGACGACCAAGGAAGAGGAGTACTGTTGCTTCAACTCGGCGGAGGAGAAGGAGGCGGCCATGGACGAGAAGTGGAAGAACAGGCTGTGGAAGACGTGCGTCTACGCCATCACCTTGGGCATGCTCGTCGCGCTGCTGCTCGGCCTCAACATGTCCTAGAGTGCCATTACCGCCGCCCTCGCGCTCATCGTCCTCGACCCCGCCCCTGCCTGGAGAAGGTAACTAACCCACGGAAAAAAATTATATGAGACCAGGTCTCACATGCCAGCGCATGAGACCCGCCTCGATGGATGACACGTCACAGTGTCAATCTCAAAGCACGTAATCCCAGTTTGCCCAATTATACGATCACGATTCCAATTCCCGATTTCAATCACGTACGTAGTACTAGTATCTTCTAACCTGTTGTATGAGATACCTACGTAACTTCCACCCCACGAGTTAAGGTTCGCGTGCTGCTCTAATCCATGGCGACGCCCTGGTGACCTTGTCGTTGACGGCCACATATGGTACACTACCACATAACTAAGAACTGTCGGCCATGGCCACGCCGAATGACCTCGCCGCTCACGGCTGCATGTCTTCATGTTACCACAAGTCCACGACTACCCATCCATGGTCGTGTCGAACAATCTCACCGCCGCCGGTGGCCGTGTGGCATGATGTTGCGACGACTAGCTTCTCATCCACGGGCTTGCCGAACGACCTAGTCACCGATAGATGTGCAATGGCAACCATGCGGCAAGATGCATACAGCTGCTATATATGTGACGCCGGGCTCGTCCACGACGGCCGACTCCCGGCCAATGGTTCCAGCGTCAGCTAACGCGCCATGTTCGTCTAAGACTCTTCCACTCCCGTGAGTGATCCATAAAAGCTAGGCTGGTTGAACGATTATAGTAGTCCGCTGATTACACCAATCTTCATCACAAGGTTATACAACTTCCAAAGGCAAGAAGAACATATCGATCGATGGTGGCAGCGCCAAGACATCGACGACGGACAAGCGCTAAGACGCGTCAATCTACTCTGTGCTGGTGTATTCCCTCACGACCAGCCAGCAACAAAGAGTCGTCGTTCAGACATATATCGTCTGCTCGTCGCCCTTGCAACATGAAAGGAACATGCTCACGACGAGCAGCTGCATGTGTCTTGCACCCGGCCGACGAGGACAAGGACTTAGTCCGGCAGTTTGAGACGACGTTTGGTGCGTGACCATCATCAATAAGGAATTGTAGTCGTCATCAACAAGGAATCTACGTCTTGGAGAATGACCTATAGTCCGCCGTTGCCGACGGCGAAGTATTCTGGGATGGAGTGACGAGATCATTTGGCGCGGTCATGGCGGCCGAGGTGGTTGGCTTGGCCGTAATCGTTGTGTACTTGTGTACGTACATGTTCTAGCCTAGGAATTGCAATCGGGAACAGAAGCTGGGCTTGGAAATTAACTAGCAAAGTGGGAGCGGATGCTTTGAGATTGTCAATGCCAAGTGTCATCCATCAGGGCGGGTCTCACGCGATGGCTTATGAGACCCGGTCTCATAGAATTTTTTTCCCTAACCCACCCTCTGTCTTGAGTTAAACTGTTGAACCAAACATGTCTGTCAGTATTTGTCTGCAGTCAAACTGAACCAAGGGTAGAAAAGTATGGCGTTGACCCTACACTTGCCCATTGTTTTCCATCACCAGCATAAGGCGAGCAGCCAGACATCATGTAGTAAGAGCTGAGATGTTCCTGCCTACAGATGGTAGGTGTTTCATGTTGATTTTTGAGAACAGACATGGTGCTGAAACCTTGTTGGAAAAAGCAACTAGATGGAGAAGAAGTCTTTTGTTTTCTTTCGAAACGCGGTGTGTTTTCAGAAAGCCGACAAGCTACACTTATTTTTATTTTTACCAGAAATCCATACTTAATTTTACAAGAGCACGCATGAAGCTGGTCAGGATCATACATTATTACTGAAAGCAGGAGCTAGGTGATAGCATCATGATATATGTTTCAAGGATAAAGCTATTCATCTAAACGTTCTTATATTACTTTACCGGGGCAGTATTCATCTAAATTCTTTTGCTCTTTTTTTTCAACTGATTGCATACAAACTTCATTTGGACATATATCATTTGGACATATATTTTCATAACATATATGATTCAAAAACTGATCTAGGATACATATCAAATATAATGTTGCACAGTAAGAACTGTTGCTGCTGATCCAGGGTACATATTACTAAGAACACAGTAGCTTCTCTCTAGCTAATTGCCTACACTAAGAACATCATCAGTGCAATGGCTCCCACAAGAAGGAAATTTTGCTGCTGATCCAGGGAGTATGAACCAAATCACTGCAGCAGCTAGGAGTGCAAGGCAAAGCTTCTTAAATTTCCTTCTTTGGGCTTGCTTCTCATTGATTTGGACTTCCTTCTCGCGTGCGTCTATCAGCGGATCATCTAGCTTCTCTCCCAGTGATCGATATTAGTAGTATGTTTCAAAAAAATAGATATTAGTAGTAGTTCATCGATCGTGCGCGCAGATTAACTTGCTGGGTTGCAGTCATCAGTTGATTTGAGTTGTTTCCACTGACCTAATCTGTTGAGCATAGTTGCAAATTGTCAGGTAGCATTGGGTCTCATTCCAGAAAGAGAGATCTTTATTCAGTTGCTGATGGGGAGCTGCCAGGATCCTGAGGATTTTGGAGGAGATGTCATGATCTTGGTTTCCATTGTACAGCCTCTGCTAGAGGAGATCAATGCCATTTTGGTCAGTGTTCCCCATCCATCCACATGTACATCTTATTAATGAATCAGTCATTGCATTGCATGAAAGATATGTGTTTTCTGATGCCGTTCAGGGTTAACCTACAGGTTAAACACCAGTTGGACATGCTCAAATGCACCTGAAACACAAGGATGCCCAATCACCTGCTGATTGTACATATCTACTACTGTACTGCACAAGCTAATTAACCTAGCTTGCATTGTAAAATGAAGATTTGTTGGTGTTTCTTTTAGAAACTGCTTGTGGTTGGTTCCACACTCCCTTTTTGTTAAGCTGTCAGAGATGTCTTTGCTGTATGTGTTTGTGCCCTTGTAGTTGTAGTGGGTTGGATGTATCATAGAACTTATCTGCCTGAAACAAAATGCATCTCCTGTTTCTCTTTCTTCTCCTATGCCTCGCTGTATTTCCGTTGGCTAGCAAGATGATTAACGCTTCTTTAATCTCTACCTTTTGATTTCCATCAACCAAATGACGTGAAAAATAGAAAACATTAAAATTCAGACTTGTGCTCGCTAGCTCCACTAGATACGTTTAGAGATCTTTAAGCAATTTATTTAAGTTTGATCCCCAGTTTGATTTGTCATACTCATACACTTGCTCTCTCACATAGTATCATGCTTTTTCTCATTATCGAGAATACCATATGAAAAGTATTATAGTACTACATGCTCTGCTTTATGATTCGTGAACTTTTGTAGAAGAGAACGGAAAAGGTGACAACACCATTCATGCCTTCACAACAGCAACCACCAAGAACCTTCTGCTCTTCTCTAACAGTTCTTATATATTTTGTTGTTTTCCTCTTGCTCAAGATAAACAAAAACTAAAGAAACCATGAGTTGCACGTACCTAATATCTTGAGATGAAGATAACAATGACGGTCATCGGCTAGGCTGCGTGCGATTTCACAGCAATAAAGCGAAGATGTTTGGCCTGTTTTGTTTCTTAGCTGTTTGCTTTATCGTGTCACCGGTCAGCACAAAGCTTACTATGAGCAGAGTTATTTTTTACCTATCAAACTTTTTTTTTATTTGTATCGAACTAAAATTGTTATAAACATATGCTACATCTTAAGCTCTACTTGATCCATTGTGGAACTTGATAACATATGATGCACCCGACCATATTACCTTGATCACAATATAATTACGACACAAAACTCAGCCACTCATGCGTGCATCGCCTATCCTCTTACTATTACTACATGGCGCCCAAATCGGGAGAATCACCCCCTGCGACCATCGATGATCAGCTCACGAAACAGAAAGATTGGCGCAGCGTAATTATGTGATGCCTTTCTATTCTTGCTTCCTATTATTCCTTGATAAAAAGAAAACATGCCTAGGAACCTGCACTCCTACTGTATCAAACCATCAAGCCACGAGTACAAACATAAGTCCAAATCCGAACACACACACCCAAGATAGCACGACACCCAGTACGAGGGATTCTGCTGAGGACACAGCTCAACAAGCCCTAACATAAGAACAAAAAACAAAGACGGAAAAGACCGCGATGGAAGGAGCTAATCCGACTCGGGTGGTGACGGAGGGAGCGGCGGTGCCAAGCGGGAGGCCATCCTCCGGAGGTCTGCAAAGATGGAGTCGATGGCGTCCTCGTCCTGTTGGCGGCTAAGCGTCCGCCAGAGCTGCATATAACAACACATTTTGAACACCGCGTCAATCGCACGTCGAAGAGGCACACGTTGAATTACAAGCTTATTTTGGACCGTTCAAAGCGTCCACGCGAGGACACCAATAACCAGTCATCTAATGTACCGTCCCGAAGGAGGGGAGGCCTGTATCTCGACGTAAAGGCCGGGCAAGTTGGTGTTACACCAATGTCCCCTAATGGTCTCGCGGAGGCAGGTCCACATAAACTGGGTAGAAATAGACGAGAAGAAGATGTAGTTCGAGTCTTCCATAGTCCCACATAGGGGGCAGTGCCATCTCCCGGGCCATTTTGCTTGAGCACCTCCACTCCGGATGGGACCCGGCCGCGGATCCACTACCACATGAAGATCCTAATCTTCAAGGGGAGCCTGATCTTCCAGATCATCTCAAAGGGCTCCAGAGCAGGAATGGAAGCGATGGCCCGGTAAAGAGACTTCATGGAGAACTTGTGTGATGGCTCTATATGCCACGAGGTGCGATCGGCAATCCGGTCTACGTACGGTTCATGGAGGGTGGTGGTCACAAGGAGCTCGTGCCATGCGACGGTGTCCGGGGGCCCAAATGGCCGCCGGAAAGCCAGGCGTCCTAAGTTAATAAGGGACGCCTCAACAAAGATCCACGGGTCCACCGTGTTGGCAAACAGGTTAGGGAAGCGGGCGGCAAAGGGGGTCCCGCCCACCCACCGGTCAAACCAAAACAGGGTGGAGGTCCCGGAGCCCACTTTAATGGAGTTCCCGATGCGGAGGACCGGGAGCAGTTGGATAACCGACTGCCAAAAATGCAAGCCTCCCGATCTCTCACAGAAGGCCATGTGCTGCAAGAGAATACTCTCTACGTGTGTGTAATGTTAGCAAAAATAGGCTAGAGGGTGGCTTTTCGTGGGATCAAAAGCTATAGTTTTGTGGGACTAACCGTTTGAGGGACCTGCTAGCTTGGGTTAATCCCCCAAACTAGAAATTTTCTCCCTAAATCTGACTACTCGGGGATCTGCTAGAGATGCGCTTAAGCAATAGATGGGTCTGATATCTTATGCAGTCTTACCATGCTAAAGTAAAACCTTATTTGTTGAACTGCATTACCAAATAATGGATTGCTATCTTGTGTAGTACTTGTTTAGGTTAGTTGATATTGCTGTTAGTGTTTAGCCATATGTGTTGTTCCTTTGTCGTATTGCCAGTTACCACATACTTCTAGATAGTGAATCTCCATCAGAGAAGTGTACAATACATTATAGCGACCCTTGTCAACATTTTTGAGGTGTTTGTATTCATTGCTCCTATAAAACCCATCCGATGGTTTCAGACGCGTTCCGAGTCCATGCGGTATCTGATCCTCCGGGATCGTCACTCAGCAAGCACCCAATCTGGACGAATGTGCTGTGACATTCATGCATTTGATACTAAGATCTAAGGACATTGCACCTGTCCCTATATCTTTGATTAGTTTGGTGGTCTGTTGCTAATGCGTACACTATGATTATCACATTAACACCCATTAGTATAAAATCAATGTCTGTTTGCTATCGATTTGATAGCTAGATTCTTCGTGTATGATTTGCAGAAGCATACACTTTGTTATGTCGGTACTTTGCGTGTCAGTTTCCATGATTGTTTCCCCAGCCTCCACCATCTTACCAAATTACTTTTCTCGACTAGGGTCAAACTTATAACTCAACATTCAAATGAAGCTTTATACTTAACATTATCACACTGTCAGTTGCATCGAGCATAAATCAAACGAGCTATTTATGCGCACCTTCAGGCTATTTGTGTCACCTGGCATGTTTTCATCAGGCCTAGCCTGTGATGTTGCATCGCAACCTATGTAGATTACTTTATCTTTCTTCACATATCCTTGTTGGACGAATCTGTTGGATATTTGATGTACACATTTGTGCTTATTTTAGTATTTTTCTGTTCTTCTATGTTAAACCTCTATTTTTGGAGTATTTTCTGCAATGGAGTATGAGAGGATTCACAAGGTCCAGGTACGAGCTATTTTCTGCAATGGAGTATGAGAGGATTCACAAGGTCCAGGTACGAGCTCCGGTGCATCGGGGCCTCGCTTGATCCCGCCCGCCTAATTAGCGCCTTCTTTGTTCATAACCACTGTTGTCGTTCCTCGTGCTTCACTTACAGTTTTCTTCGCATCTCGGAAAGTATTTCGTTTCTACGGATGCAGAGAATGTTTTCTCCTCCCCATTTCGAAAATGGGGAGGACGCATAAAAATATCGAAAAATTTAAAAAGTGGGAATTTTCAAATAGAATGTTTAATAAATTATAAAATGTTTGTGGATTCAAAAATACTCGTGATTTTGCAGAAAATGTTTGAAATTTTGAAAACAAATATTCGAGAAATCAAACAATGTTAATGATTTTTTTAAAAGTTCATGAAGTACTTTTTATAATGAAATTGTGCAAAATTTTGTCAATTCTAAAAATGATTATGAACGGAAAAATATTCTAAAAGTTCAAAAAAACAATGGTTTGTGACTTATAAAATAGTTTTTCATTCATAAAATGTTTGCTGATTTAAAAAATGATCACGCATTTCTTTGTCCCGTTGCAACGCACGGGCCTTTTACTAGTCTATATTTATATCTATATCTATACCTATACCTAGTAGTAATCTCTACTATTAAAAGGGATCTGCCGTCGTCGTGATGGTTCCACCTCGTGCGATCCCCTCCTACCGGTAGCCTTTCCATCGATTTTTTCGATTTTTTTTAACCCTTCATAAACCAGGCGATAAACCAAGCACCGGTTCCCACGTGGTACGGTCAACAGCTCAAAACAAAACGGTTCAATACAAAACCCACTAACTAAAGCACGTCCTGACAGTTCCTTCCAAGCCAAACCCTCCACGCAGCGACGGCTACAGAGCACCACGCAGCGACGGCTACAGGCTGCGCCTGGTGCTGCCTCACTAGCCGCTAGCCTCGCCGCTACAGAGCACCACCAGCCTTGCCGCTACAGAGCACCACCTTGCCCCGCCGCTACAGAACACCACCTTGCCCCACCTGGTGCTGCCTCCCTTGCCTGCTCCACCTGGTACTATCACATCCATCGCCAGAGGCCTTCAACCCATCTACTGCTGCCGAATACACCGCGGAGAACATCAAACCACCTGTTGCTGTCGCATCCATCACCGGAGGACTCCAAACCGTGTTGGCTGTGTTGGTCACATCTCCTCGTGGTCAGATCTCCTCGTGTCCGCCTCTTCCCAGGTGTTCCCATCCCCGCCGCCGGCCAGCCGCGCCGCCAGCCCCGTTGTCGGCCCTTGCGTCCAACCCCGTCGGCCCCTGCAGGATTCCTCCTCTCCCACGACTATGTTTGGACAACCTACCCATCTGGTCATCTCCTCCTCCCACCGCATGCTAGGGTTCGCCGTCCCACCCACCCCACCTCCATATGCCGCAGGCGCAGCTCGGCGTCGCCCCGCCGCACCAGTTTCGTATACATCGGATTATGCATGCTAATAGCTCGCTGCACCAGTTTCGTATACATCGGGTTGTGCATGCTAATAGCTCTTCCCCTAAATGTCTTTACTGGTAATGTCTGTGCATTTGATAAATGATAATGGTGGTGGAGTCTCGTCTTCTAAACCATAAATATTGTCTAAACCATCAAATATACACGGCATGTTCTACAAACCATAGGCCTTCTTGTTTTTTTGCTATATGAGCACTCCTGTTCTGTACCTTGTCCTTTCTGTTAGCATCAATTTACCAATGTTGCATGCTAATGCTAGGGATACTGCAGCCATAAGGATCAGGGTGCGGTAAATTAGCTAGGGAAACTACATTCATTGGTAAGGAATCTCTTAGTAAATAAGGACCGATGACATCCACCACTACCACTTGTTAGCTTCATGAAGGATAACTAACAACCCACTATAGTTTTAGGTGGATTAGCTGCGAATAAGTGGGAGATTCCACTAAAAATTGTATAACTCATGCTAGTGGAGAATACGCTGCCGCTGCACATGCTGAAGTCATGGGCTGCCACAACGTGACCATCCCGAGCCCCGCAACCTCATGTCGCTCCAGACGTTGCTGCTCTTCGAAGTGGTTAAGGAGGAGGCGCACTCCCGTCATGGAATAGCGCAAGTGCTCTTTTAAGTACACGTATTTATTCATGAATTAAGAACAATTTCTGAAGAGTTATATATTCATGAATCCATCGTTAGCAACAATTTACAGTTGTTCAGGTAATGACTCCACAATGTTTTGAATAAAATAGTTCTAGAAGTTAGTTCTCTCCCTGCCTCCCTCCCTGAACTTGAACGTGGTTACTAAGACAATTCTTATAAGGCGTGCATTACTTGAGGCTCTCATAATGCTCTGTTTAAGGCTCTATCTCTTTCTATAGTGGTTACTAAGAATCTCTATAGGCTCCAAAGGAAATCAAGTTCTCTCCCTGCCTCCCTCCCTCAATCACATGCTCAGGTAATGTTTTGCATATGTTAACCACAACCACAATCACAAGAGAACCAGAAACAAATATTTGTCAAGAGAATCGGAATCTGAAAACTATTATGGTCCTTTTAATAGTAAAGATAATCAAAATTACCTTCCATTATTCTTTCCTTGCCCTGCTAATTCCCTCCTTTTAAGGCACTCTTTGGTTCGAATTCGGATGTATATACCACCGTCTTGATCTGAATAAACAAATCGAAGTTGATGAAAACTTCAAATACAAAAGCACACAATCGTCGATCGTCTTTATATTTCAAATCGAAGTGCGAGGATGAGGGTTTAGAGTTAGGCATGTTCAATCTACAATGCAGTGCTAGCTCCATCAATACAGATAGGATTTTCCTATCATAATAGGTAAATATTTTGAAAGTAATGTTGTCTACCAGGTAAGCTAAGTACTACCTAGATTCGAAAGACATATGTCACGTCCCTGCTACCTCCAAGTATGATGCAATTATTTGATAGCCGGATTAAGGATGTATTCATCTATCATAGAGGCATCAAACCAAGTCTCACTTAAAACATTTAAACTGCACCACTCCACAAGTACCGTTGACCTCTACTCCCACTCTATCAAGAAACACCATGTTAGGTAAGGAAAATGGAACAGTATAGGCATAAATTTTTGCATACTATCAAAAGGCATTGCACCACTCACAAAAGATTCCTTAATATGTACTTTTTTATATGGACAATCTTATTTTTCAAAAAATAAAAGAAAACCCAATCTTGAACTCCTTATGCATGATTTAGTTGAAAATTATAATCACGAAAATTATCCAATTCAATGGCCAAGAAACACTGTTGCCACACATCTGAGCTCGCAGATAGAGAAGAGTTAGATTCAGGTTAATACATTTAATGCTACAGTAATACCTTTAATTTCCAAACAGCAACCAAGAATAACCAAAGTTTTTAGGTTCCAAACTGGCATTTATAGCAGCAAGTATGTAGCAACAGATCGAATACTTGGCAGCTGGCACATAACCTAGGAATTTCCAAATATTTAAGCCGTCTACCACTTTTTTTTATTTTGCATGAAAAAAGATGATATGAAATACACACTATATTTGCCAATGTAACAGCATGATTAATCTCATTCTGGGACCTAAAATATGTTAACCTAAAGAAGCATACAACATAATTTCATTAACTAAAGAAGCATAAAGCATAATTTCATCATATTGTAACAAATTCTGTAGCCACAAGAAAACCCACACCGGATATCGCCAAATTCTATAGCAAAACATATTCTCAGGCTTAAATTCAGAAGATTGCTAGCTACCTTTCAAATATTTCGGCGAGGCCACGAATTTCAAGCAAACAGTTTTTACCTGGTGGAAATGGTGTTGTTCAGCCAGCGCCAAAGTATTTGGAACTTTGTTTACTCGCAACGTCTTTACATTGATTGAGTTCAGAAAGCAGCGTTAGTCTCTCCAATGCATACCCATCAGCAGCTACAAGCAAATGCTGAACCATCAAAGTGGAAACCCAAGTCATATTTACACCAGTAAGCTCTTCTATATTGGGCAACTCGTCCCACTACATAAAATGGAGCAAGGCATGCAAAGTAGAATATGATGCTTATTAAATCAGCTCAACTAAAAGAAGGTTTACACAGTATAGGAGAATGCAGTTTTCTTATTGCAAAAGAGTGCATTCATCATTCATCATGTTTTATCATTTTCTTATTTCAAAAGAATGCAATTTTAATGAATAACATATAGGAGCCAGAAGCGGGAGTGTGTATGATAAAGGAAAAAGAGGTATGTCTATGCCAATCACATGTCTGCATATAAGGTATACATCGATTAGCATTGACCAGCCCGATGACAAAGGGGTTGTAGACGACATTAAAAGGTACATCGATGCGAGATGGGTTACTCCACCGGAGGTGATGTGGAGGACATTCGGCTTCAAGCTTTTTGAGAGTTTCCCGTCGGTCCTACAGTTGCCGCTTCATCTCCCAAATATGCATAGTGTCACGTTCAAAGCAGGAGAGGACCTGACCGATGTCGTCGCCCGTGATAAAGCATCTAAGTCAATGTTGACGGAGTATTTCCTCGCTAATCAGCAACATGTTTGGGCTCGAGATATCCTGTACAAGGACTTTCCGGGAAGTTTCACATGGCAGAGAGAAAAGTACTGGAGGCCGAGGCAAAAGCAACACCAAGTAGGTCGAATCGTGTCAGCACATCCAGCCGAGGGGGAGCGATACTTTCTGCGAGTGCTGCTCAACCACGTACCAGGCAAGACATCCTTCGAGGACCTAAGGACCGTGGACGGTGTGCTATGTGATAGCTTCCGTGAGGCTGCCGAGAGATCGGGCCTCATCGAGGCCGACAACACGCTTGACGAGTCTCTTACAGAGTCAACACAATTCGCGATGCCAGCCTCGCTCAGGAGGCTCTTTGCAACAATCTTGGTATTCTGTGAGCTAGGTGACGTGCGCGGTCTATGGGATAGGCACCTAGAGGCGATGTCTGATGACTACCGCCGATCACACACCTGCTCAAAGGCACTGGAGCAGATGGTGTTGCTAGACATCAGGGGCATGCTACAGTCAATGGGCAAAGACATAGCGTTGTTCCCTCTTCCGGACATTGACGAGACCTATGACACTACTGGAGGCGAGGCCAGAGAAGTCACAGAGGAGTCCACCATCGAGGTTGATGCACACGACGCTGCTTTAGCGTCCTCGCTAAACCCTGAGCAAAGGCTTGCATACGACGAGATCCTGGCAGCAGTAGATGCCGGTGATGGGGGTGTATTCTTTGTCGATGGCCCGGGAGGCACCGGGAAGACCTTCCTATATAGGGCACTGCTCGCAAAGGTTCGGGGGGAGGGCAAGATAGCGGTGGCTACGGCGACATCGGGCGTCGCGGCTTCCATCATGCCTGGAGGCAGGACAGCCCACTCGAGGTTCAAGATCCCACTCAGCATTGAAGATGGGGCGTCGTGTAGCTTCACCAAGCAAAGTGGGACGGCCAAGCTCCTACGCATGGCTTCCCTCATCCTATGGGACGAGGCCAACATGACAAAGCGGCAAGCTGTTGAGGCACTGGATAATAGCATGCGGGACATTATGGGACGACGACACCAACCGTTCGGGGGGAAAACTATCGTGTTCGGTGGGGACTTCAGGCAGGTGCTTCCAGTCGTTAGGAAAGGGTCACGGGGTCAGATAATCGATGCGACCCTACGGAGTTCATACCTTTGGAAGGGTATGCGCCAGCTAAGGCTCGTCACGAACATGAGGGCGCATAACGACCCGTGGTTCGCAGATTACTTGCTAAGGGTAGGCAACGACACCGAAGAAACTGACGAGGAAGGCAACATAAGGCTCCCTCAAGACATTTGTGTGCCGCCAACAGGATACGGTGTTGACCTAGAGAAGCTAATCGACCATGTATTTCCTGCTCTAGACCACAACATGTCTGATCCAAATTACATGACATCTCGAGCGATCCTCTCCACCAAGAACAACAACGTTGATAAGATAAACACACGCATGATAGAGCACTTCCAGGGCGAAGAGAAGATCTACCATAGTTTTGATAGTGCAGAGGATGACCCACACGGCTACTATGCCCCCGAGTTCCTCAACAACCTGACTCCCAACGGGCTGCCTCCGCATGCCCTCAAACTAAAGATAAATTGCCCCATTATACTATTGAGAAACATAGATCCAGCTAATGGGTTATGTAACGGCACAAGGCTTGTGGTCCGGGGTTTCCAGAGGAACGCCATCGACGCAGAAATCGTGCTAGGACAACATGATGGTAGGAGGGTGTTCCTTCCTCGGATACCTCTATGCCCATCCGATGATGATATCTTCCCTTTCAAGTTCAAGAGGAAGCAGTTCCCTATTAGGCTCAGCTTTGCCATGACGATCAACAAGGCGCAAGGAGAGACCATACCGATTGTCGGGGTGTACCTACCGGACCCGATTTTCTCTCACGGTCAGCTCTATGTTGCATTGTCTAGAGCCACCGCGAAGAGGAACATTAAGATTCTCGCCATCAACGACGACGGCAGGGATAAAGGCAAGGGCAAGGAACAAAGCAAGAATTCAAAGAAGAGAAAAAGATCTGAGCCCTTATTAGCGACCATGAAGAACATAGTATACAAGGAAGTCCTTAGCACATAAAGTAGTCGGATCAAATTATACCTACTCAAGGTAAAGTATGTTCAGATTTGCATTACAACCACATAACTATTGTAGATCTTAACGCACACTAACCTGAGTTTTTTTGCTGTGTAGTACTCGAGGGAGTATTATCAGTCTTCAAAAACCATGATTATTCCTTTCGTGACATCTGCCCATCCTATACTTTGTCAAAGCTGCACCTATTCAAGCTGGAAATAACAAGAGACAACGTGAAGGTTCGACCAAATACAAGAGGAAGATGCATTGACAGTGACTTGATAAAGAAGAACAAAAATACTAACTATTGTCTTGTTGCCAAATTTTAGGTTGTTTTGCTATTACACAACCACTTATCTTTGAGTGTGATATTATCAATATGAATCGTGTGGATCTCTATTAAAAATGCTCAGGATCTCCATGGTGGCGTTGAGGTTCCTCTCTGACATGGGGTTTCTCAAATGTGTGTTGCTCTCTTCCATCTTGAGGCTTTGCTGCTGCTGCTGCTTTCGCTCGACGTCTTGGGCGATCTTGTTGTCCACGTGCTGCCTCGCTATCTTCCTCTCAACCAGCAGCTGCGACTCCAACTCCTTGATCTGTATAGAAGAATGAGAAGCAGCAAGAAACATATTAATTCTTCATGCATAGCAGTAACAAGGCAGTAAGTTTGGATGCTAAAAAATGTTGACAGTACCTTATCTTGGAGATTCATAGTGAGCAGGTCCTTTGCCTTGTTCTTGGCTTCAAGGGATTGGATTGTTTCTTCCATGCTCTTGATCTGAGCATCTTTGCTCTTGCAATCCTGCTTGGCTCTCCCAACCTAGCAGCAGAACCAATAATAAGCATGCATTCAGATTAAACATATGGATGCCAAACTCGTACTAAAACATGAACTAACAGGGAGGGCAACAGAGTAAGTACCATAAGCTTATATCTTGACAGCTCAGGAAGAATAAGTTGACTCATAATCTACTTAGGTTGAGATGCCCTTCATGTAACTCGTAATTCCTAACCGCTACTGCGATTGTGATGTCATTTGCACCAGAACTGTATCACAATATAAGTATACTTGATAGCTATATCATTTCCTCTTAAACTTGTTACTTTAATTTGTTTGAATTATAGACGATGAAACTTAGCCCTGTACACAGTCTTTGATTTTTCTTTAACGGTATGGGTGGCCTACATGATGTCTTTTGTTCCTATTTACAAACGTTGTAGAGCATGAAGATAAAGACTGTTACGTGTTATAAAAATTTGCAACCTATAGAAAAGAGTTGGTGGATAAGTTACGACGGGATTGTGTGTCAAATGCGCCACTGGCAGAGATGAAGATCTAGAATATTATGATCCCGTTGCAACGCACGGGCAATTAACTACTGTTTAATTATAGTAATTTGATTAGCGAGTACTCCTGGAATATACTCCAGAAAACAGCTTGATTTCCCTACTAACTTTTATTTGTTTCTTCTTGATTTGAAGAATACCCGTTTGGCAACTGTGAATGGTCATGGGCTCATTGTGAAAATTAAGTTATATATATTCTGTACGTTGTGGGCCTGTGGCTTGAAAAAGAAACCTGACATTACCTATGGCTTTGGTTCTTTCTTACGGCTCTGGTTCTTTGTGTGGACCTTCTGGGAAGGTGAGATGGCATGAAATCTTTTTACTGAACCAATTTAAAAGCATATTCTTGTTGATGCCATTTTTTTTGGTTTTTTGGTCCTATTTTTCCATCCATTGTCAATTTTCTGTTCATATTTGCCATTGTAGTCCTACTTAACTTCCACCGTCGATGCTTGCCATCCCTACGTCCTTATAAAGCTTCATCTGCGAGGGAGAGGCATCGATGAGGAAGGATGCTGGTGGTGATGCGTGCCGTCTCCCCTGGCTTCAGACCTTCGCTTCATGGGGTCACCCCTCCAGTCGTGCCCTGTGTGCTAACGCATTGGCTTGGGAGGCCACCTCGGGCAGCCGCCGCAGCTGAAACATCAGGGGCTGGCGGTTTGCAGTATAGATCATGGGGAGTTGGGTGTACTCAGGGAGATCTCAACTACTTTGATGGATTTTTCACGATTCAGTTCCCCTGGACCTGAGCTGCTGTGGCTGGGAACTCTGAATCCCCCTCCACTTGAGCTCTTACTGAATGTGGAGGTAATACATACGAAACTACACTTGCGTTCCAAAGGGCCCCTTAAATCTTAATTACCACCTCTTCTCTCTCGTGTGCTCTAATGGCCTTGCAGCTGCTGATACTGTGCTTATCTGCAGATATTCTTGTTCTGATTGGATCTACTGTATTTTCAAAATAAAAATAAATAATAGGTGGGGAGAACATGCTAATTAAACATTGTAAAACAAGGAGCATCTCCCTTCTGGAGCTCAATTAGTGGCTCAAAGCCGGCGGCTGGAGCTTCATGAGGCCTATCGCCAGATGCTGACTTGTGCTTCTGATGCTAGAGCTAGCATAGTTAACCACGATAAAAATCCGGACAGCAAACAGCATGCAGTCAAGGATGGGGTAGATCCTACTGTTCAAAAGACTCACCGGGCATCTTTTGTTGAACTTGATGTAGCTTCATCCACTCTGGGTGAGGTGAAGAGGTTGACTCTGAAGAGGCCCGCCAGCTTCTGTCGCGCTCGCCGCGCAGGAGGCGGAGTCAGTCTTCGAGCGGCGGGGCGGAGGCCGCGGTCGGCGCGGACGGCGTAGTGACGGCCGGGGAGGAGTCCCGCGGGAGATGGAGGGGGAGAGGTGAGCAGGTGGCGCGAGGGGGACGGGGGCTTAGGGTTTGGAGCAGGAGGGAGCCGCGAACCATGGGAGCATGAGGCGTGCGTGAGCGGGCGAGGAGGGCGGCTCCGGTGACGGTCGCGTCGGAGAGGAGGGGCGGCGGCGGCAGCACAGGTGAGCTTGAGTGGATAGCGGTGGGAGTGTGAGGGGGTGTGGTGGTGACCAGGAAGACAAAGTGAGTATTTTTTTTTAATCTATGCTGCTACAGAGTGAGCTGGCCCACTTCTTTTTAACCTTTTTTAAGACATTACTTCCCATATCTCCTTTGCATTTTGGTTTATATTAACTAACTTATTGAGTGGTGCTTAAACTCCCGTTGTGTTACTTTAAGCTCCAAAGAACAGTCTTTTAAAAAATGTCGTCTCTTGGTTATTAATAGTGCGAACTGTTTTCTTAATTGGCCAAATATACTATATTATATATGCAACTACATGATCTTGAATTATTCTGTTGTGCTAATATGCCACAAAAAAAGATGCCAATTCTTTTTATCGGTGTTGACATTTTCATGAGAAGGAACAGATCGACCGTCCTAATGAAATGTAGAGTCCTAAACTGATAATTTTCTATATGTGCAAAGTAAACATAGCACAAGCTTGAATGCATAAATGTGGTAGATTTATGCCTAGACTTGTCATGAGATGGGCAAAGAGAAACATAGAAACCGAGTTTGTTGATGGTAAGCAACAAGTTATGTAGCCTTGTAGTGTGCCGAGATAATATGTGTCAATTAAAGGATTAGATCGTAGCAATGCACGGGCAATTAACTAGTAGTAATAGTAATAGTGATAGTAATCTTTACCTAATAATAAAGAGGCTATCGCTTCCGTCGGAAAATCCACCGAGGTAATTTTATAAAAAAGCTCTTACTGTTTATGACATTAAACTCGTAGTATATATTAAATTAAATATTTTTTAAAATAATCATATCTTTTAAACCGTAACTCTAAATTTAACATATTATACATGGAATTTGATTAGAAAAATATGTAGAATTTAAATATGATATTATTTTATCTGTTAAACGTTTAATAAAAATACTATCTAGGGTGCAATCTTAATAAATAAGTCATTATTCGTCTTTCTTTCATACCGGTACTCATCCGGGTTGGGGATGAACACATCAATAAAATCAGGATTAGAGATGAAACTGAAGGTCACTTGACTGATTCTTTGCACGTATTAAATCTACATGCAAGTCCTGTTAAAATGGAAGACCTGTGAAATTTTGAACTGCATTTTTGTAGGATAAGACCATCTTTATTTGTATCGTAACTATAAATTCTCAAATTATAGACATTTTTTTATAAATTAAGAGTGTGTGCCGTGTGGTATTTCTTTCTCCCGTTGCAACGCATGGGCCCTTTTGCTAGTAGGAATAAAGCGGCTATTGTTTCCGTCGGAAAACTCACCGTAGCATTTTTATAAAAAAAACCCAGTAATTTTTGTTATTCAACCCGCGCTCCATCATTTATCTGCAACGCAACAGGAAAAAAACGATTCGCAGCAAAAATTATACCCGTACGCATCGTCTCCTCCCGTCGACCCTGGGCCACCCTGGCCTGTGCCCAGGCCGCCGGCACACCACTCGCCGCCACGGACGACCTCAATCGCCACCGCTGCTGATCTCAACCCACCCGCCTCCGCGGCTGTACCTCTCCCCGCTCACTGCCCCCGTTGCGGCGCTCGAGCGCATCGCGTCGACCCTAGTCCACCCTGGCCTGTGCCCAGGCCGCTGCCACACCACTCGTCGCCGCGGCCGACCTCAACCACCGCTGTTGTCGATCTCAACCCACCCGCCTCCGCGGTCGCACCTCTGCCCGCTTGCTGCCCCCGTTTCGGCGCTCGAGCACAACTTCTGGATCAAATCAACGCGATAGCTACAGTGACTGGGGATGATGCGTCTGCTCGATGCAGAACGGCGGCGGCGCGCGGATAAGGCGCGGCGGAGCGAAGTACTTGCAGATGGAGGCGGGCCTCCATGGCTCACACGGGGAACTCCGAGGTATGACGCGGCAACGGCGACTCCTTATGGCCAGATAGAGGCGCCTAACCCTTGCTCCCCTCATCGTATCTCCTCCTCCGGCAGGAACTCATCATCTGGTGAGATCCCCTCCCCATGCCTCCAACCGTGTGTCAAGCACCGGCAAGAAATTTTGTTTTGTGGGGATTTGTTTGCTGATGAATGAATGTATTAAATGTAAGATTGTATTGTTGTAGAGACAGAGAATGGAACACCACCTTCAGTTTGTCATCTGATCCCACATTCTCTACCCCATGAGTGAAATAAGATAACAGTCCATTGATCAATTCACATAGCCTCTTTGTTTTGCTTTGCTTGTCCCGCTCAATTTCTCATCATGGTGGAATTAACAATGGACGGGTTGATCTCTCAACAAAATAGGATAGGACTGACTATATTAGTTATTTAGCTTATCTATACCTAATAATAAAGCGGCTATAGCTTCCGTCGAAAAACCCACCGCGACATTTGTATAAAAGAACCCTGTAATTTTTGTTATTCAACCCGCGCTCCATCATTTATCTGCAACGCAAAAGGAAAAAAAGATTCGCTGCAAAAATTATACCCGTACGCATCGCCTCCTCCTGTCGACCATGGGACACCCTGGCCTGTGCCCAGGGCGCCGCCACACCACTCGCCGCCGTGGCCGACCTCAACTGCCACCGCTGCCGATCTCAACCCACCCGCCTCCGTGGTCGTACCTCTCCCCGCTCACTGCCCCCGTTGCAGCGCTCGAGCGCATCGCGTCGACCCTGGTCCACCCTGGCATGTGCCCAGGCCGCTGCCACACCACTCGTCGCCGCGGCCGACCTCAACCACCACTTTGTCGATCTCAACCCACCCGTCTCCGCGGTCGCACCTCTGCCCGCTTGCTGCCCCCGTTTCGGCGCTCGAGCACAGCTTCTGGATCAAATCAACGCGACAGCTAAAGTGACTGGGGATGATGCGTCTGCTCGATGCAGAACGGCGGCGGCGTGCGGATAAGGCGCGGCGGAGCGAAGTACTTCCAGGTGGAGGCGGGCCTCCATGGCTCACACGGGGAACTCTGAGGTTATGGCGCGACAACGGCGACTCCTTATGGCCAGATAGAGGCGCCTAACCCTTGCTCCCCTCATCGTATCCCCTCTTCCGGCAGGAACTCATCATCTGGTGAGATCCCCTCCCCATGCCTCCAACCGTGTGCCAAGCACCGGCAAGAAATTTTGTTTTGTGGGGATTTGTTTGCTGATGAATGAATGTATTGAATGTAAGCTTGTATTGTTGTAGAGACAGAGAATGGAACACCACCTTCGGTTTGTCATCTGATCCCACATTCTCTACCCCATGAGTGAAATAAGATAACAGTCCATTGATCAATTCAGGTAGCCTCTTTGTTTTGCTTTGCTTGTCCCGCTCAATTTTTTCATCATGGTGGAATTAACAATGGACGGGTTGATTTCTCAACAAAATAGGATAGGACTAACTACATTAGTTAGTTAGCTTATTAATTTAATAAATCAAAATGATTATAAAAAGATTAAAAGCGTGTGGTATTTTTTTCCGTTGCAACGCACGAGTCCTTTTGCTATTATTTTAACAAATCAAAATGATTATAAAAAGATTAAAAGCGTGTGGTATTTTTTTCTCCCGTTGCAACGCACGGGCCCTTTTGCTAGTACTACTAATAACCATAATATTGCATATTAGGTTGAAATATCATAAAATATGTTGGAAAAACAAAATTCTCAATTTGGATGAGCAAAGTCCACACTGCAAACAAATAGCATGTATAATGTATAAATAGATCACTGGTGATATTAAATTAAGTTAGACTCTTTGTAATAAACACCATCTTAGGTAGATTTATATGTGCAACTTCGTACAGAAGTTTTGATTTGAAAGACTGATATCTGCACTAGATAAATCCAAACACATCACATAAGTGCATATGAAATAATAAAATCAGTATATAGAAATTGAACTAACGTTATTTTTATCTTTGCATAGGTGATTCTTATAAGTGATGCTACTTTAGAATCAACTATCTAGTATGCACATAGTGTCAGTTTATTAATTAACTTAATTTGCAAGATTCAGTTGACAACTACTCAATTTATACTCTATAAATGTAACAACCAAGATGCGGTCCTGCAGACAAGCGCATCTAAGCATTTCGCAAGCAAGTAACATAGCACAAATAATAATAAAAGTAGACAATTCGGGATTCAAGTGTCTTCTTATTAATAACTCAGAGTACATCACAAATACAATCAAGGTAGTTCCGCTACGGACTACAAAACATGAAAATGCTATGCTACCCTGCCTACAGGCCCACGATCACGACCACGCCTCAGTCCTCTGGATAGTTCACGTAGAGGCGGTCTGTCTCCTCGTCGTACTGCCACTCCAGCTGGGTGCTGTCGGGATCATCTGTCTCTGGGGTACCTGTACCTGTTGGGAGTTTCAGAGGAATTCGTGAGCCACGGGGACTCAACAATCTAAGACCTTGGTGCCAGAACTAGTCATGTTATTAGGTAGGGTAAGGGTGAAGTGTATCAGCCTGCAACATCCTAAGCTTGATTAAGTGGCTAACTTACGCAAAGTAATTGTGAAGGTGGTCTACACTAGCGGTCGGGTATACTTGATCACTAAATGATCCTGAACACCTACCTACGGCATTCATAACCCCACCGTGTTCCCGTTCGAAGAGAGATCTTCGAAGGGACAATTACGGTTACGCACACAGTTGGCAATTTTATTAGCTTATGTTTAAGTTCTCTAATACCGGATGTTAACAAAATATTCCAAGTTGCCACATAACCGCGGGCACAGCTTTCCGAAAGATTAAACCCTGCAGGGGTGCTCCAACTAGTCCATCACAAACGTACACATGCCGCAAAGTAATCCTCTATCACGAATCTCGTGATCTCGTCGGATTCCTTAGAGGAAAACCTCAACTCTGGGGGAAACCAAAGCTTCACTGGGATTCCTATACGCAAGATATATCGCTAAGGTAAGGCAAGACTAGCAGGACCTCCCGACGTGTCGACGACCCCGATAAGAGCCGCGTATCTCAGTCTCAGGACACGCCGGATAGAACTAGCTACAGGTACCAAACCTCAAGTTTCCTTGTGGTGGCCCCGCAGGCAGACCAGTTTGGACCAACACTCATGAGGAGCACTGGCCCGGGTTGTTGATTAAAGATCCTCGGGGTGATCATTCCCTATGCAGGTTATTATGTGATTAGAAAATTAACACCAATGTTGGGTCCTGCCGGACAAGCCTTAGCACAACGCGATTTATCGAGGGGGTGCCCATAACAACCCCGAACGTGTTAGGAGCGATCATTATGGAATCAAACACCGGTAACCGGTAACTAAGGCGACAATAACAGAACAAAGCACCCGGCAAAAGGCTAGGCCTCCCGTCATTTACCAAGTATATAGGTGCATTAATTAAATA
Organism: Hordeum vulgare subsp. vulgare; assembly: GCF_904849725.1. Lineage (NCBI taxonomy): Eukaryota > Viridiplantae > Streptophyta > Magnoliopsida > Poales > Poaceae > Hordeum > Hordeum vulgare. The sequence continues at coordinate 481,985,954 of NC_058518.1, read as the reverse complement.
AATGAATTTAAGATAATGATATCAAGCTCATGTTATCACATGAGTCAAAGCACCTGCATCTAGCAATGCTATCATTAGTAGCTGAGCAAAGCCTACTTAGCCATACAAGTTTGCTAGGAGGGGTAACAGTGTTTGGGCTCATGGCATATGAAGAGGCAATTTAATTTCAGTGGTAGGCAGCGAGCAATATGACATGGAAACGAAACTAGCATAACAAGTCTAGAGATGGAATCAAGGTCATATCATCTTGCCTGTGATATCCTCAGCTTGGAATGGTTCTCGTTCGTCCTGCACGTACTCTCCTGACTCCACGTATTCGTTCTCCGATCCTGGTGCTACCCAACATGAGAATAACAACCAATGAACAGCAGCACCACAAGATGCAACAATCACATGATGCATGAGATGAAAATTGAGCATGCACCGCTATTTCTATCACTAGCACAAGCAAAATAAACTGCTGCAAATTTCTGGACAGAACTGTACACTAAGCTATTTTGACATGCATGAGGATGGCATGAACAGACGCGGCTCGTGAAAACGATGCAAAACCATATAAAGAACATTGCAAACGGAGCTACGGATCAACGGAATCAATGAAACAAGATATGAAGCCCTACATGGAAGAATCAACACCACACTCACAATTGGCACAAATCTGGTATTCCCAGGTTGCCAAGACATGTAACAACCCAACATGAATGGATTGGAGCAAGGAAGAACACCACAACATCAACTAAGCGCACACATTGATCAAAATGACTATACTACATAATCTGCCACAATCTGCATCTTAGCTCTTTGGGAGCTACATGCAACATAGCTACAGGCCATATATGTGGCTGTTGCCAACCAAGAACACTACAAGCACCAGCAAGAATCACAGCAAAAGGAATTAAACTCTAGAAGATACAAGGCCACAAACTTTCCCAAAACCATCAGATCTCAGGGACTTAGTGAAAATTCCTGCACCTGAGTTTCTGTCTTTGTTCTGAAGCCTTTTGACAACAATCAAAACACAACCTACTGTACTCCAAATGATTTGAAATTTGACAGGGAGCTTCAAAAACATATCAGGTTCAAAATCCTAGCACTGATCTAAGGCTAGTTCTCAATACAATGACCAACACATCCACATCTATAAGAGAAGAAAATGTTTCCAGAATCCCAGACTTTGTGAAATTTCAGATTTCACTAAACTGGAATTTTTTAGCCACATGCCCACTTTGTCTAGGCATAGTTTGCGCACACATAACACCAAGTGATAAATGACACCACTATGGTGTAGAGCAGAACCCCTACTACTATCACACAAAAACTCATGCCCTTGGGCCCCACCTATTCCATGGAATCAAGGATCAAACTTGCAACAAATCTGAATATGTCAACTCCATAAAGTATCCTAATGGCAAAACAAACTTCACCACTGGATTCCTTGGGAGATTCTACCCCAAAATCATCTATAATATGTGGACACTTACTTGGAACAAATGACCACAAATTAAGGAAGAGAAAACTACTCCAAATCATGCCTAGTAATTAGTGCATCATTTCATGTAGTTCCTACTAAGACAACAACTACAAAGGTTGTGTTCATGTGCACAATGACAAAGTGACATGGGGGTTTGAACCCCATGTTTGTGTCATGCACATCAACAACACAAATACTTATCACAAGTTACCCCCCCCACACACACACACAACACCATGCCCTCTCACATATGGACCTGTGAAGGTGCATAGTCTGCAAAGGTGGGGAAGTTCCACACACACACATATCTCATCACCACAAACCTCATCATAAGCTCTAAAACCCCAAGAACAACATAAGGGGAAAACTACCAAGCAAGTATTATGCAAGCTTCATTTACATGCACTTACTAGGTTCCACATGTATGTGCATCACCTACCTACACACAACATATATGACCATCACCAAAATATTCTAGGCTACACAAGCTGAAGTGAGTGAAAAAGAATACCCACAAAAGACCAAGTATGTGCAGCAACTAAGCAACATCACATAGCTAAATAGATATGCACATCAACATAAAAAAATAAAAGGGCAGGGAGGGATTCGAACCCACAACCCCTGTAACAGGGGACAGGACCTACACCACTCGGTTACTAGGTCTTTGCTTGAAAAGTAAGGGAAGTTTAACAGGATAAACATCCCCCTGCGCTACTGCTACTGTGCCAAAACAAAACACAGGAGAATTAAAAAGGGGAGGTGGCAACCCTGGGACTCGAACCCTGCACCTCTAGGAAACAACCAGAGACAACAACCACTGCGCTACGATATGTTACTTGACAGATCAGGGGACTGAAACAAGGTAAGCTACCCAGAAACCCTTCTCTTCCTACAGAGAAACACCAGCGACAGGGAGTTCACCGGGGTGTCTCTCCGGGGTTGCTGCTGCGCTACGAGTGGCAAAACCATACTGCTGCTGATCTATTGGTACGCCACGAGACCGCTACGGCAACTACACAGCACAAGCACCTACACTAGTTCCCTGCACACACATGCACATATGACGTACTCTGCTACGGACAGGGACGGCAAGGTCGCCTCCTGTGCTCTACCCGACGGGAAAAGGGGGAAGGAGAGGCCTGCTCACCTTGGGGAGGAAGGGAAGGAGTCGATCCGAAGGAGAGGGAGCCGGATCGGAGGGGAAGTAGCGGGTTGGAGACGCCTTGACGCCGATCTACAGTCTCCTTCTGCAGAACCGAGGAAGCCTTGGAGTTCACCGGAGCCGAGGCATGGACGAGCTCCTGACCGACGAGGAGGGCGTTCCCCGGCCTCAACGAGGTCAGGAATGGGACGCGGGGAGCAACCCCTCGCCCCTGGACATGGCGGAAGGCGCGGCCGTCGACGAGAGCGGGGGCTAGACGCCGGCGATCTGCTCTGTCTCTCTGTTACCTACCTACAGAAACTCACCAGAAGGAGGAGAAGAGAGATGGGGAAGGAGATGGTGGCGGCGGCGGAGAGAGGGAAACCCTACGAGATGGAGAGGGCACAGACGCCAAGATAAATAGGGGGGCCTCGACGTTAGTGCCTCACGGCGCTTGCGTCTCACTCCCCGTTTGCTACTGACGGAAAGAACAGAGGGGTGCGGACGGCGCCGTCTGAAGGAGAGGGGAGGACGTGGAGCTGGGCCACCGCGCAGGAAAGGAAGGAGTGGGCCGCCAGGGAGAGGGAGCCCACTGGCACTATATAGACAGAGAGGAAAAACCTGCTGCTGCTATTTAAAAGAAAGGCCAGATAGGATAAATAATACAAGGCAAAAACTACTGGGATAATTCAAAAGAAAATACTCCCTGGTCATATAAAAATATGACCTATTTAAATAGAATAAGATCAAGATTTTTAGGAGCAGATAATATTTCACAAAACAGAATTAATGCCTCTGTTTTGTACTTATTGCACCTGATTAAAACACTTTTAAAATTCACCAAGCTAGCACAACTTTACACTTACAATAATCCCTCAACATTGGACATTTTTAAAACAGGGAAGGAAGGAGTGAATCTTGACTTAAAGAAGAAATAGAGAGGGAGGGAGGATGGTTTGGAATCCTAGCAACTTACTATCACATGCACTCATAGAAGTCCCTCAACACACTCATAGAAGTCCTAAAAATATATAGAGATAAGCGAGGGCGTAACACACATGTGTGTAAATTTTTAGAGAAAAATACGTTGATATGAGGCCTGTACAAAAAAGATAAATCTGGATTTTTTAACACATGATACTATTCATCATCCGAGGCCATGAATTTGTCTTTTTTGTGCAAATCGTATTTCAAGATATTTCATCCTAAAAATTTACACAAATACACATAATATTCTCCTTTACTATCATATATATTTTTTAAAAATTGAAATTGAAAAGTTTGAAATTTGAAATTTTCAAAAAATTTAAGCTCCATGGAGCCCGGGCATCAAACATCCATTCTCCTCAAACCGGTCCTTTACATTTTAGGTTGACCAGCATCATTCTTATTCAGCTTAAATTTGGGACGAATATGAGGAGCCTCGGACGCGTTGGTCACGTCAAATCCGATTCACATTGGTCCATCCGTTCCCATATATATCCGTCCATATTCAGATCCGGGACCAAATTAAACCTTAGTCACTCCACTCTTCTTCAAGCTCTGTTTTGACGATCTACGACTACTAGATCCAACTATGAGATGTTCCGATCTATGGAGTGGGACCTCTTTCATACGGGCATGAGAAGAAGATGGGCGTCCACATGGCTCTCTGCTCACCCCGGAAAGAGTCCACCCGATCGCGGTCGGACTAGGTCCGACGGGAATCCTTTGTCCACGGGCAAATGGTGTTTGGATTTGTGTGTCTGGTGGCAAGAGGTGCGTGATCGTTGCCTCGCCGGACGTAGTGTGGTAAGTCTGGTGCCTCAACATTGGGGCGGCGACTCAACCCTATAATGACGCGTCTTTCTAGCAGCGTCGGGCTCTGAGTTTGAGGTAAATGGTCGCATGCATCACGGCTTGACTGGTGTTATGGTGCAGCGTGCCCACCATGCTAGGCGCATGGAGTTGGAGGCAGTTGCAGCCCTCCCGTCAAATGTCTTGGAGTGGCTACGGGTGACCAACTCCTCTTGACGCTACAACCGTGTCATGGAGGTGTCGGGCTCCGACCACAAGGGCCGAGAGGTCTATGGCGGATCTCACCTCAATCGTCGACGTCTAGGCCACAGGCTCCAACGAGAAAGTGTAGGGCATAGGAGATGACGGGGCCTCGTGTCCCATACGGGCCGGTCTGTGTCTCATATCATACTTTATCCCGCCGGTGATCGAACCTTCACAAGGCAGGCGTGCGGTGCGGAGATCTGTTCCTGAAGTTCGGTCGGACAGGCGACATCTCCATGAGCAAGATGATGGAGATAGTGGCACGCTATGCAAATGGCAAAGAAGAGGACCGTATACGTAGCGGCAAGCATAAAGCAGTCGTCGATGGAGATGGGAACAACACTCGGAAGCAGAAGCAGAAAGCTCCGTCCACTCCGCAGGCGGAGGCCGTAGCCGTTACCAATGCCAAGTTCAAGGGCAAGGGGAAGGCGCAGTTCACCCCCAAGAAGAAGCAGTTCGGAAACTCCATCCTTGATCAGCCATGTCCAATCCACACGAAGATGGACGAAGAAGGCAATGCCATATTCCCGAAGCACACCACTCGGCAATGTCGCCTCCTGATCCAAGGGTTCGGCGAAGGGCAGCCGAGTGAAAAGGACAATGAACAGGATGATGAGGACAAGGAGGATCCGTTCCCCCAAGCCCATGCAACACTGATGATTTTTGCTGATGTGGAAAGCAAGAGTCGACTGAAGCTGGTGAACAGGGAGGTGAACATGGCCACCCCAACCAACCCCACTTTCCTCAAATGGTCTCAGACTGCGATCACCTTTGACCAGTCGGATCATCCAGCACACGTGCCCACCCCTGGGAGGCAGGCTCTGGTCGTCGACCCGGTGGTGGAAGGAGTCCGACTGCGCAAAGTCCTCATGGACGGCGGCAGCGGCTTGAACGTCATATACGCCGACACTCTCAAGGGATGGGCATTCCTATGTCCAAACTTAGCGAGAGCAGCTTGCAGTTCCACGGAGTCGTCCCTAGACGAAAGGCCAAGTCACTCGGCCAGATTGTGTTGGACGTCGTTTTCGGCTCCGACAAGAACTTCCGCAAGGAAAAGCTGACATTCGAGGTGGTAGACTTCCAGAGTGCATACCATGCGATTCTGGGCCGTCCGGCATACGCGCGTTTCATGGCCCGTCCAGGTTACGTGTATCTGAAGCTGAAGATGACGGGTCCCAAAGGTGTGATCACTGTCACGGGCAATCGGCAGCGGGCCGAGGAGTGTCTCCAGCAGGGGTCGAGGATCGCCGATCAATAGATGGCTATCCTCGAGCTGGACGAGTACAAGAAGACAGCCGACCCCGCTGACTTGATGCGTTCGAAGAAGCCAGCTTCAGAGTCCGCATTCCAGTCGACGGGAGACACGAAGAAGGTCAGCATCCACCTGACGGACGACACCGCTGCCCCGACTAACATCTCCACCACCCTCGATCCAAAATAGGAAGGCGAGCTCATCCAATTCCTCCATGAGAACTGGAACATCTTTGCATGGAAGCCCGCTGACATGCCAGGTGTACCTAGGGAGTTGGCTGAGCACCGACTGCATGTGGATCCTGCTGCTCGACCCGTCTGAGAACGCCTGCGTCGGTCCGCCGCACACAAGAGGAAAGCAATCGGAGAGGAGGTGGCTAAACTTTTGGCAGCCAACTTCATTCGTGAGGTACACCACTCCGAGTGGCTCGCCAATGTTGTCATGGTACCCAAGAAGGACAAGTCTCTCCGAATGTGCAACGACTTCAAGCATCTCAATAAGGTCTGCCCGAAAGATCATTTCCCGCTCCCCCGCATTGATCAAATTGTCGATTCGACTGCGGGTTGCGAGCGTTTGTCATTCCTTGATGCCTACTCGGGCTATCATCAGATCCGTTTGTATGGCCCCGATGAATTAAAAACAACCTTCATCACCCCATTCGGGTGCTTCTGCTACATCACTATGCCATTCGGTTTGAAGAATGCAGGAGCAACTTTTATGCGCATGATCCAAAAATGCCTCCTTGACAAGATCGATCGGAATGTGGAGGCATATATGGATGATATCGTAGTCAAGTCACGCAAAGGTTCCGACCTGCTGACTGACTTGGCAGAAACATTCGTCAACCTTGGTAGGTACGATATCAAGCTCAACCCTGCCAAGTGTTCATTCGGTGTTCCCAGCGGAAAGTTACTCGGTTTCTTCATTTCCAAACGAGGGATCGATGTCAACCCCGAAAAGATCGGGACCATCGTCCGAATGGAGCGGCCGGTCAGAATACATGATGTTCAAAGGCTCAGAGGTTGCCTAGCGGCTTTGAGCAGGTTTATCAGTCGACTCGGCGAGAAGGCGCTACCTCTGTACCGACTCATGAAGAAATCAGATACTTTCGAGTGGACAGACGAAGCCCAAATTGCATTCGACGACCTCAAAGCCCTGCTTTCCACCCAGCCGGTTCTTACTGCCCCGCTCAGTAAAGAACCCCTTCTTCTGTACATCGCGGCTACAAATCAAGTCGTCAGCACTGTTCTCACAGTCGAACGCGAAGAAGAAGGCAAAGCATACAAGGTTCAGCGGCCAGTGTATTATGTCTCCCAAGTCCTGACTCCTTCCAAGCAGAGGTATCCCCATTATCAAAAGCTCATTTACGGGATCTACATGACTGCGAAGAAGGTGGCTCATTATTTCCAAGACCACTCGGTGTCTGTCGTTTCTGATGCTCCGTTGTCGGAAATCCTCCACAATCGGGACGCGTCAGGCCGAGTGGCGAAGTGGGCAATGGAGATGTTATACTGCGACATCAAGTTCGAAGTCAAGAAGGCTATAAAGTCTGAAGCTCTGGCTGACTTCATAGAAGAATGGGTAGAACAACAGCAACCGACTCACATCTACTCGGCTCATTGGACAATGTTCTTCGATGGGTCCAAGATGTTGAATGGCTCTGGCGCTGGCGTAGTGATCATATCGCCAAAAGGTGCTAAACTCAAGTACGTGCTGCAGATACATTTCGATTCCTCCAACAACGAGGCAGAGTATGAAGCTCTCCTTTATGGATTGCGCATGGCCATCACACTCGGCGTCCGTCGCCTGGTGGTTTATGGCGATTCAGATTTGGTGGTTAATCAAGTGATGAAGGAGTGGGATGTAAGGAACCCCACCATGACTTCATACTGCAAGGCAGTGAGGAAGCACGAGAAGAAGTTTGAAGGTCTGGAACTCCACCATGTTCCTACTGAAAAACCAAGCAGCTGATGAATTGGCGAAACTTGGATCCACTCGGAGACCAGTCCCGAGTGATGTCTGCCTCGAGCACCTACACCTTCCCTCAGTTAAAGAAGATCCTTTCACACAGGAACCAGTACAACCAATGAGCTCGACAGATCCGACTGAAGTCGAGGTCCCCGCTGTGGTTGATTTGATCATGGAGATTCTTGCTCTCATCCCCGATTGGACTGTGCCGTTCATTGCGTACATCCTGAGGCAAGAGTTACCGGAGGACGAAGTCCAAGCGAGGCAGATCGTCCGTAGGTCGAAATGTTTCACCGTCATTGATGGCTAGTTGTACAAGGAAAGTGTTTCTGGCGTCCTTCAATGATGCATCTCCCCTGAGGAGGGACAGTTAATCCTGGAAGAAATTCACTCGGGGACCTGCGGCCATCATGCCTCCTCAAGAGCAATCGTCGCCAAAGAATTCAGAGCTGGTTTCTTCTGGTTGCAGGCGAATGAAATGGCGAAGGATATGGTTGACCGATGCGAAGGCTGTCAGTTCTACTCGAACAAATCCCACAAGCCAACATCTGCGCTGAAGACAATCCCTCTTGTTTGGCCGTTTGCAGTGTGGGGATTAGATACAGTCGGTCCATTCAGGACAAGCCAAGGGGGATTCACACATCTGTTGGTGGCAGTCGACAAGTTCACCAAATGGATTGAAGCCAAGCCCATCAAGAAGCTCGACGCCCTTATGGCCATCAAGTTTGTCAGGGACATCATTTCCAGATTCGGGGTACCGCACAGCATAATCACTGACAATGGCACAAACTTTGACTCAGACAGATTCAAAGGTTTCTGTACAGGCCAAGGTATCCGAGTGGATTTTGCATCTATGGCGCATCCCCAAACAAACGGGCAAGCAGAGCGGGTGAATGGACTTATTCTTCAAGGGTTGAAACCTCGACTCCTGCGAGAAGTTGGACATGCTGCCGGCGCATGGGTCACCGAGCTGCCTTCGGTGTTGTGGGGCCTCCGCACAACTCCAAATAGATCTACAGGGCGATCCCCGTTCTTCCTTGTTTATGGAGCAGAGGCAGTCCTTCCGAGTAACTTGCTTCACAACTCTCCATGAGTCGAACTCTTCTCCGAAGCCGAAGCAGAGCAAGCCAGGCAAGACGGAGTGGATCTTCTAGAAGAGGAGCGCGAGATGGCACTGACTCGCTCAACCATTTATCAACAAGATCTGTGGCGTTTTCACGCGCGACACGTAGGAGTCGTACATTCCAAGCAGGCGACCTGGTGCTCCGAGTGGATCAGCAGAGACCTCACAAGTTGGCTCCCGCCTGGGAAGGACCCTTCATCATATCCAAGGTGCTGAACAACGGAGCATATCGACTCTACAACCTCGACAGGGAAACGGACGAGCCGCGAGCATGGAACGGAGATCTCCTGAAGCGCTTCTACACGTGACCGCCGACTGAGGCAATGTAAAGAACAAGTATCATTGAAGTAATACAAAGTAGATTGATTTTTTGCAAATTCAAAATTCTTCCGCGTTGGCAGACTCCGGTCTAAAAAATAAAAAATTTGCTCCGAGTGCGCACTAAACATCACACTCGGGGATTTAGCTGCGATCCAGAATCGCCTAAGTACAAACTTTCTCCAACTGTGCACCAAACGTCGCACTCGGGGACTTAGCTGCGATCCAGAATCGCCTAAGTACAAACTTTCTCCGAGTGTGCACTAAACGTCGCACTCGGGGACTTAGCTGCGATCCAGAATCGCCTAAGTACAAACTTTCTCTGAGTGTGCACTAAACGTCGCACTCGGGGACTTAGCTGCCATCCAGAATCGCCTAAGTACAAACTCTCTCCGAGTGTGCACTAAACGTCGCACTCGGGGACTTAGCTGCGATCCAGAATCGGCTAAGTACAAACTCTCTCCGAGTGTGCACTAAACGTCGCACTCGGGGACTTAGCTGCGATCCAGAATCGCATAAGTACAAACTCTCTCCGAGTGTGCACTAAACGTCGCACTCGGGGACTTAGCTGCGATCCAGAATCGCATAAGTACAAACTTTCTCTGAGTGTGCACTAAACGTCGCACTCGGGGACTTAGCTGCGATCCAGAATCGCCTAAGTACAAACTTTCTCCGAGTGTGCACTAAACGTCGCACTCGGGGACTTAGCTGCGATCCAGAATCGGCTAAGTACAAACTCTCTCCGAGTGTGCACTAAACGTCGCACTTGGGGACTTAGCTGCGATCCAGAATCGCCTAAGTACAAACTTTCTCCGAGTGTGCACTAAACTTCGCACTCAGGGACTTAGCTGCGATCCAGAATCACCTAAGTACAAACCCTCTCCGAGTGTGTACTAAACATCACATTCGGGGACTTAGCTACGATCAAGAATCGCCTAAGTAAAAAGCTCCCTTCGAGTGTATCCTACATATCCACTCGGAGGCTTAGCAGACCCTCATTGAGGCTCATGTAGATGTGAAGACAACTGACAATTACATGAGTAGCAACTCGCTCCGAGTGCGACCTTACAGTCGCACTCGGGGACTTAGCTGCGATCAAGAATCGCCTAAGTAAAAAGCTTCCTTCGAGTGTATCCTACAGATTCACTCGGAGGATTACCAGACCCTCATTGAGGCTCATGTGGATGTGAAGACAACTGACAACTACATGCTCCACATGGTTGCCATTGGCTTCACCTAGAAACGCCAAACAAAAACCATGAGCCAAAATCGTGTCAAAAAATTTTTTTGGCGAAAGAAGAGCAAAATATTCGATTCGAATTCAAAGTTGGTTCAACGATAGTCGGCTCGGTGTAGATCAAGATTATCCACACCGAACCACAAATGTGACGGCCAACAGCAGTGGCCAAAGTTTCATAGAGATACCACTCGGCATACCGAGGTAAAGTTTTTCAAGCGTCGTCAGGACTGGCACCGGGACTGGCAGGCTCCACAAAAGTGTCAAGGTCGATCCCGTCTGCAATGCGAGTGGCGGTCTCAAGGAAGGTCTCCATGAAATCTTCGAATCGAAGCTTCTTGGTGTTGGCGACCTGCAACGCCTTCAGCTTCTCTTCGCGGGCTTCCTTGTAGTGCACTCGGACCAGCGATAGCGCCACGTCCGCACCACAATGAGCAGCAGACTTCTTCCACGCCTGCACTCGGTTCGGGACGTCCTCCAGCCAAGTCATCAACCCTTCTATCTCCCGCCGGGAATCGTCTTCGGGCCACAGCTCCTTGTCGATTTGGCCGACGACTTCTCTCAGGCGGCCGATGAAAGATCCCACTCTGCCAAGGCGAATGTGCGCTCGGAGCATGTCTCGATTGGCTTCGTCGCCGAGTGGAACGTTCGGAATAACCGACCGCTCAATGTCAGCTGCTTCAGCCTCAGCGTCCATACAAAAATCTGCAAAGACAAGACGAGCAGAAAGTAAGCGCAGAATGACATACAAAGTCAAGAAACACTCGGAAAAAACTTACCACCGAGCAGTGCAATCATCTTCTTCGCCCAGTCGCTGACATACTTCTCCTGCGATATGCACCGATTGTTCATCAACTTCATCTGACCCATCAGTTCAGTTCTTTGCTTGCCCATTTTCTCAATTTCGGCCACCAGTGCCTTGTTCGCCTCACGGGACTCCTCCAAAGACTTCTCTCGGTCAGCAAGAGCCTCCTTCACACCACCTAAGCCATTCACAGCTGCCTCCAATTCTGCAGCAAGCTGAATCTTCTCAGCCTTCAGAGCATTGTATGCTGATCCCATTTTGCAAGTCTTCTGCAAATCAGCGCGAAGAGAAGATCAGACACATTCAACAAGGAAAACAATAAAAGCTCAAAGTTCTTCAGACCCCTGCCGACGCAAGCAGCCGACAGCGGTCTCGGGGACTACACCCAGTGGGTTCACTGAGAGTGACCCCACTGGCATGAAGCTCGAATAGGTCCGCCCTATCGAGCTACATGACAAAAACAAGCCTATGAGGCTACTATTACCCGACCTGAGTAAAACTACTCTCGGGGACTACTTCCAGTGGGTGCACTCAGAGTGCCCCCACAGGTACCATTCGGGCGGATCAGTTCTGATCCAATCAAGTCACGAAAAATATATATAAAGACAACTGCCGGTGCAAGCACTCGACAGAAGTCTCGGGGACTACACCCACTGGGTTCACTCGGAGTGAACCCACTGCAAAATAATCCTACTGTATCCAAGTCTATCACTTCAACCCCTAGTGGGTTACAAGAGGAAAGTAAACACTTACTAGCGCACTTACTCGGATATCGTCCCGGAGCTCCAAGCTTCTCTTGTACAAAGATGCGATGGAGTCGTACGCTCCCTTGGCATCACCCGCCATCAACTCCGCCTGCACCATGGCCTCCTTGGCGGCTCCCACTTGGTCTTCCGGGAGGTGTCGGGCGTCGTACTGGACGGTCGACGGACCCGGACGACCGGCACGACAGGAGACTCCTTGGTCATCCCAAGTCCCGCTCCAGTCGGTTCTGCCGCGAGGGACACCGTCTCAGTCGACGGCATCGTCTCGGTCGGCGGCGCGTCCGTGGCGGGAGCAGCAGCAGATGGAACAGCCTCAAGGAAAGGCGCCAAAGCTTGCCCCGACCTCTTCTGGTCATCCTCCTCCAGATGAATCACCTCTGAAGGAAGCCCAACTGAACAACATGAGATTACATAAAAAGGGCAAGATTAAATACAAAATTCGCGAAACAATAATGCAAACTCTCGGAGTCGTCTCAACGTACCTTGCTGGGATGTGGCAACGTTATCTGTATCCATGGGATCGTCTTCCTGGCGTGGCAGAGAGGTGGCGGAGGTAGCAGCTCTGTCGAGTAAAATCCACTCGACCAATAAGCCTGAGTTCAATCAAATACCGAAAGAAGGTAGGAGAACAAGACACTTACGTTGAGGCAACATGAACAGCGATCCTCATCCGAGGCAGAGCTTTCCGAGGCTTGGATCCACTCGGTTTGGCCACCTTGGAAGGTTGGTCCGTGGGCTCGGCGGCAGCGTCCCTGGTCCTCTTCATGCTCCGAGCACTCGAAGCCACGGGAAGAGCTGGCGAGGCACTCGGAGCCACGGGAGGAGCTGGCGAAGCACTCGGGGCCGCTGGAGGAGCCGATGGAGTCACGGGTTCGTGATGGCGCTTAGTTCGAGGCTCTAGTGGTGGGGGTGGCGAGCTCTGCTCCCCAACTTCCCCCTCCTCCTCTTCGGTCTCCTCCTCCGTCTCCCCACTGTTGGAGACGTACTCGACGTTGTCCACGCTGCCCTCCTGGCTGCCTTCGTCTTCCTCAGCTGGATTCCCGTTCGAGACGGGAGAATACCAGTTGGTCCACGCCTGCACAAAATACAGTCGACAACATCAGACGTCAGACGGTGATACAAGAAAAAGCGGTAAATCTAAGAGGATTGAAAGCACTCGACAAGATACGCTCACCTCATTCGGAGGAGGGTTATCAGCGCGGAAGGGCTTCACTCGCCGGGCTCCTCTGGGGTTATCGCAGGCGCCTGTGATGCTGCGGACCCACGCCATCACAACTTCCCCGGTCACGCATTCGGGATGAGTCCGAGTGGAGTCCCGAGGCCCCGTGTAGTGCCACATGGCGTGGTGTCGAGCTTGCAGAGGCTGGATGCGCCGCCCAGAAAAGTCTCCAGCAAATCCGTGCCGGTGACTCCCTTGCGGACGACATCTATCAGCGCTTCGACCAGAGGTTGGATCTGGATCTTTTCCATCTTCGTGTGCGCAAGCTGCTTGGGCGGAGCCGGTCGGTCTAGGCTGAAAGGTGGCAGCCCAGTTGCAGCATTCGGACAAGCGACGTCCTGGCAATAGAACCAAGTCGACTGCCAGTTCCTAACGGACTCGGACAACTGAAGAGCGGGGTAGCTACTTTTGTTTTTCTTCTGGAAGCCTAAGCCCCCGCAGAGCTGGAGGATATGAGTTTTGTCGTCCGACTGGCTAAGTTTTTTGACAGTCTGGGATCTAGCGGAGAAGATGTACTTAAAGAGCCCCCAATGGGGAGGACAACTGATAAAGCACTCGCAAAGCACTACGAATGCAGAAAGATGAGCTAACGCGTTGGGAGGAAAATGATGGAGCTGCGCCCCGAAGTGGTTCATGATACCTCTGAAGAAGGGATGAGGAGGCAGAGAGAAACCCTGGTACACGTGACTGAGCAGCAAGACGCGCTCTCCCTCCTGCGGCATCGGCTCCGTCTCGCCCTCCGCCGGCAGCCTCCACGACTTGTTGGCAATCATGCCTTGCTGCACCAGCTCCAGCAGGTCGTCCGTCGTCACCGTGGAGGGGAGGAAATCCCCCTGGATCCAACCCGCCGGCAGTGCCCGCTGTCGCCGCTGAGCAGGAGCCGCCTTCTTCTTCTTCTTCTTCTGCGACTCGAGCTTGCTCGTCTGCCCCTTCGTCATGGCAGAGGCAGCGGATCTGCAGAGGAGGAGAGGAAGGAGGAAGCTTGGAGCGCGCAGGGAGCTACGGGAGGAGCGGGGCAAGTGCGAGTATTCAGGGGAATGCAACGAGAAACCCCCGCTGGGGAGGTTTAAATAAGGTTCCGACTGAGTCACTAACAGGTGGCCCCGAAATCTTATCCCCGACCGGCTGCTGCGATATTAGTGGAGAAGATAAAGGCGCAGTAATCGAGGCAGCAGAAACTACTCGATGACGATGTCGACATCCCCGCTGAGCGCGCAACAACCGAAATTTGAGGATCCCGGAAAATCCGCCGCTGTTAGTTGACCAGTCACGTCGAAAGATTCCGCGGAAGCACTCGGTCTCTGACAGTTCGTTTCACGGATATATCCACTCGAATCACTGGTCAAGAGGATAAAATGGATCGAGGGAAACAACGCCAAAGTCGCATCCATACTAGTCGGATCCGTACTCCAGGCATCACTTCGTCGTTCCAACCCCGATCCATTCGGGGACTAATGATGGGGTTATAGTCCCAGAGTAGGGTCATAGGCCTGCCTTATAGGTCCTACCCAAGGACTACCCTTCATAAGGGACAAGGCCCTTAGTCAGTTCCGACTGAATTAAGGACTTCCCATCATCCAGTCGGTGACGATTCCCCCATCATCCAGTCGGGGACGAGCATTCAGAGCGTATTAAACTTACCGACTGGATTCCACTCTGTATATCGTAACCTCCCTGGAGGGCAACGATCATACGTTTCCATGCACCATTATTAGCATTTAAGGCATACGTTACCTGTAACGTAGGCATTTATTCGCCACTACTCCACCCCTGTGCACCGGACCATTGTGAAGGGCAGCGCACTCTATATAAGCCGCCCTTCCCCACTGGTGCAGGGGTTAGCATTTCACTGTACTCCATATTTCACTCGACATTAAGCTCTCAAGAGCACTGAGACGTAGGGCTTTTACCTCCACCGTAGAGGGGCCTGAACTCATACAACCTCGCCGTAGCTAAGGCTCTACCCATCCTTTCGTACCCTACACATCTACTGTCTGACTTATACCCACGACAGTAACCACACATACAATTCCCATAACAACTCTAGCGTCACCGAACCTTAAGTGTGTAGACCCTACGGGTTCAGGAACCATGCAGACATGACCGACTGATAACCCACAAGTATAGGGGATCACAACAGTTTTCGAGGGTAGAGTATTCAACCCAAATTTATTGATTCGACTCAAGGGGAAGCCAAAGAATATTCTCAAGTATTAGCAGTTGAGTTGTCAATTCAACCACACCTGAAAGATTTAGTATTTGCAGCAAAGTATCAGTAGCAAGGTAGTGTGATAGCAGCAATAGCAACAGTAAACAGTAGCAGCAAAGTAACAGCGGTAGCAGCAGAGTAACAACAGTAGCAACAGAGTAACAATAGCAGCAAAGTAACATAGCAAGGACCACTAGGAAAAGACTCATAGGCATTGGATCGGTGATGGATGATTATGCCGGATGCTATTCATCATGCAACAGTTATAACACACAGAGATATGTAACTAGCTCCAGTTCGTCAATCTAATGTAGGCATGTATTCCGTATGTAGTCATACGTGCTTAGGGAAAAGAACTTGCATGACATCTATTGTCCATCCCTCCCGTGGCAGCAGGGTCCTAATGGAAACTACGGGCTATTAAGGTTCTCCTTTTAATAAAGAACCGGACCAACGCATTAACACTTGGTGAATACATGAACTCCTCGTACTATGGTCATCTCCGGGAGTGGTTCCGACTATTGTCACTCCGGGGTTGCCGGGTCGTAACACATAGTAGGTGACTACAACTTGCAAGATAGGATCAAGAACACACATATATTGGCGACAACATAATAGGTTCAGATCTGAAATCATGGCACTCCGGCCCTAGTGACAAGCATTAAGCATGGCAAAGTAGTAGCAACATCAATCTTAGAACATAGTGGATACTAGGGATCAATCCCCGTCAAAACTAACTCGATTACATGATAGATCTCATCCAACCCATCACGTCCAGCAAGCCTACGATGAGATTACTCACGAACGGTGAAGAGCATCATGGGATTGGCGATGAAGGAAGGTTAGTGATGACGATGGCGACGATCTCCCCTCTCCGGAGCCCAAAACGGACTCCAGATCTGCCCTCGAGATGAAGAACAGGAGGTGGCGGCGCCTCTGTATCATAAAGCGCGATGAACTCTTCTCCTTGATTGTTTTCCAGGCGAAACGGACTAAATAGAGCTGGATTTGGAGGCGGTGGAGTTTTGTGGGCCCCACAAGCCTGCGAGCCGCGGCCAGGAGGGCGCCTGGTGGGCTTGTGGGCTCCACGCTCCGCATCCTCCGCTGATTCTTGCGCTAGTATTTTTGATATATTCTAGAAAAATTCTCCGTAAATTTTTAGGTCATTCCGAGAACTTTTATTTCAGCGCAAAAACAACACCATGGCAATTCTGCTGAAAACTGCGTTAGTCCGGGTTAGTTCCATTCAAATCATGCAAATTAGAGTCCAAAACAAGGGCAAAAGAGTTCGGAAAAGTAGATATGACGGAGACGTATCATCATCTCTCCAGCCAATAACCAACAGCAGGATCTGGATACCCATGTTGGCTCCCACATGTTCCACGATGATCTCATTGGATAAGCCATGATGTCGAGGATTCACTCAATCCCGTATGCAATTCCCTTTGTCTACTGGCATGATACTTGCCCGAGATTCGATCGTTGGTATCCCTATACCTTGTTCCATCTCGTTATCGGCAAGTATCTTTACTCGTTCCATAACACATCATCCCGTAGCTAACAACTTAGTCACATTGAGCTCATTATGATGATGCATTACCGAGTGGGCCCAGACATACCTATTCCTCACATGGAGAGACAGATCCGGGTCTCGATTCATACCAACCCAACAGATACTTTCGGAGATACCTATAGTGCACCTTTATAATCACCCAGTTACGTTGTGACTTTTGATACACCCAAAGCATTCCTACGGTATCCGAGAGTTGCACAATCTCATGGTCTAAGAAAATGATACTTGACATTATAAAAGCTCTAGCAGACGAACTACACGATCTTCTGCTATGCTTAGGATTGGGTCTTGTCCATCACATCATTCTCCTAATGATGTGTCCCGTTATCAATGACATCCAATGTTCATGATCAGAAAACCATGACAATCTATTGATCAACGAGCTAGTCAACTAGAGGCTCACTAGGGACATGTTGTGGTCTATGTATACACACATGTATTACGGTTTCCGGTTAATACAATTATAGCATGAACAATAGACAATTATCATGAACAAGGAAATATAATAATAACCACTTTATTATTGCCTCTAGGGCATATTTCCAACACTTGTTGTTTTATATTATTTTTTTAGCACTGATCTATTAACCCAGTACCACGTGCTAGTATTTGTTTTCTGTATGTTTTGGCCTTTTAGGTTTACAGTACCAAACAAAGTCCAACTGCCCCAAAAAATTTGTTGATTTTTTTGGATCAAAAGAAGGCCTGGAAGCTTCAGGAGAAGACCGAGGCTGCACATGGGCCCCACAAGCCAACAAGGCATGTACAAGAGGGGTCGTCACGCCCTTATGGCTTGTGACCGCCTCCCTTGGCCCCCAACGCCCCTCTCTATCATATAAGTTATAATAAATCCCAAAAACTCTAGAGAGCCTTCGGAAACACTTTTTCCACCGCCTCAAGTCTCTGTTCCGCCGTGTTCCCATCTGGAGCCCCGTTTTGGTGCCTGTCGGAGGGGGTCGATCATGGAGGGCCTCTACATCAACCTTGCTGCTCCCATGGTGATGCGTTAGTAGTTAAGACAGACCTACCGTTCCATAGCTAGTACCTAGATTGCTCTCCCTCTCTCTATATGTTCTTCATTGCCAAGATCACCGTGATTCCCGCGGTGATCTATCTTATGTAATCACTTTGTTCGGTGTGTTTCTTGGGGTCTGATGAATTGTGGGTTTATGTTCAGATTATTCATGAAAAAGATTTGAGTCTTCATAATTATCTCTGATCTATCGGTTTAGTTTGGCCACTAGATTAGTTTATCTTCAGCGAGAGGGGTGCGTTGTAGTTGGTTCAATCTTGCGGTGCTCTATATCCCAGTGAAAAAGTAGGGGACAAGACACGTATTTTATTTCTGTCACTAAGGATAAAAAATGGGGTCTATTTATATTAATTGGATTTACTTTGTCTACATCATGTCATCGTTGATTTGTTTTACTTAATACTCTAGATGCATGCTGGATAGCGGTCAATGGGTAGAGTAATAGTAGTAGATGCCTGCAGGAGCCGGTATACTTGTTCATGAGTGTGATGCCTATACACACATGATCATTGTCGTGAATAAATATTGCATAGCTATGCGCTTTTCTATCAATTGCCCAACAATAATTTGTTACCCACCGTATGCCTTTTTCGAGAGAGAAGCCTCTAGCGAACATTATGGCCCCCGGGTCTATTCACATATATATTTACAAATGCTACTATTTCATTGGAGCCATTATTTATTTTTTATTTTTTTCCACTTTATATTTATCCAATATCATCTACACTACTCATTTGCTTGCAAGCAACAAGTTCAAGGGGATTGACAACCCTTTTGCCCGCATTGGGTGCAAGTTTGTGCTATTTTGTGTGTAGGTGCTGAAGACGGGAAGTTGTGTGATCCTCCTATTGGTTCGATAACCTTGTTTCTCACTAAGAGAAATACTTATCTATAATGTGCTGCATCATTGCTACTTCTTGAGCTTGCATTGGTTTTCCCTTGAAGAGGAAAGGGTGATGCAGCCAAGTAGATAAGTACTTCTCTCAGTTTGTTGAGAACCAAGGTATCAATCCAGTAGGAGGAACAAGAAAGGCCCCAATCATAGTACCTACACAAACAATTAAACACTTGCACCCAATGCTAAAAAGGGGTCGTCAATCCCTTCAGAGTTATTTACAAGGATGAGATCTGATAGAGATAGATATAAAAGATTGCGGAAAACAAAAGTAAATAAATTGCAGCAAGATATTTTTGGTACTTTTCATTTATAGATCTGAAAGTATAATATGGAAAATAGACCAGGGGCCATAGGTTTCACTAGAGGCTTCTCTCATAAAGGAAAATAATACGATGGGTGAACAAATTATTGTCGAGCAATTGATAGAAAAGCGAATAATTATGAAGATATCCAAGGCAATGATTATGCATATAGGCATCACGTCCGTGTCAAGTAGACCGAAACGATTCTGCATCTACTACTATTACTCCGCACATCGACTGACTACTGCCTTCATCTAGAGTATTAAGTTCATGAAGAACAGAGTAACGCATTAAGTAAGATGACATGATGTAGAGGGATAAACTCAAGCAATATGATGAAAACCCCATATTTTTATCCTCGATGGCAACAATACAACATGTGCCTCGCTACCCCTACTACGTCACTGGGTGAGGACACCGCAAGATTGAACCCAAAACTAAGCACTTATCCCATTGCAAGAATTACCAATCTAGTTGGCCAAACCAAACCAATAACTCGAAGAGACTTGCTAAGATATGAAATCATGCATATAAGAATCCAGAAGATATTCAAATAATATTCATAGATAATCTGAAAATAAACTCACAATTCATTGGATCTCGACAAACACACCGCAAAAGAGTATTACATCGGATATATCTCCATGAAGATCATGAAGAACATGGTATTGAAGATCAAAGAGAGAGAAGAAGCCATCTATCTACTAGATATGGACCCGTAGGTTTGTGGTGAACTACTCGCGCATCATCGGAGGGGCAATGGAGTTGATGTAGATGCCCTCCGTAATCAATTCCCTCTTCGGTAGATTACGGGAAAAGGTTCCCAGATTGGATCTCACGGGAACAGAGGCTCTCGGTGGTGAAGAAGTATTTTTGTGGCTCTCTTTGGCGATGGGGTGATGAATTTATAGGCCAAAGAATAGGGTTAGGAGACCTGCAGGGGACCCACAAGCTAGTTGGGCACCCCTAGGGCACGCCCTGCACGCTTATGGCCTCCCGGCAGGTGCCCTGCCCCCTACTCCAAGTCTTCTGGGTTCCTTCTGGTCCAAGAAAAAGCATTTCGAAGATTTTATTCCGTTTGGACTCCATTTAATATTCCTTATGTAAATACTCAAAAACATGGAAAAAACAGAAACTGGCACTAGGATCTAGATTAATAAGTTAGTCCCAAAAATAATATAAAACATCATATTAATGCATATAAAACATCCAAAACAGATAATATAATAGCATGGAACAATCAAAAATTATAGATACATTGGAGATGTATCAAGCATCCCCAAGCTTAATTCATGCTCGTCCTCGAGTAGGTAAATGATAAAAACAATTTTTTTGATTTGGAATGCTACCTAATATATTTATCCATGTAATATTCTCTATTGTGACATGAATATTCAGATCCACAAGATTCAAAACAAAAGTCTAATATTGACATAAGAACAATGATACTTCAAGCATACTAATAAGGCAATTGCTTCCTTTTGAAATAACATGATACTAATAAGTATCCTATGCCGACCCTCACACAAAGACCTCCAAACCTGAGAGGGATGGGATCCCAGGTGAGCGGCAAGTATATAACTTTATGGGTAATAAACTACCTTCAGCACCCTCGCGCTCAGAGTATCCGAGTCTTGGAGAATTTGCCAAACTTGACACGCTAGGAGGTCCAAATTGAATAACTCCATGTCTCTAAATCCCAACCCACCTTTTATAGTTTGGCATGGTCATTGTTTCCCATGAGACCCATGTCGTCCTTATCTTCCCCACTTTCCTGCCCAAACCAAAACTTGCGAATCATCGTCGAGATGTGCTCGCATAACCCTCGTGGGAGTTCAAAAACAACCATTGAATAAGTTGGGATTACTAGGATTACAAATTTAATAAGAATCACCTTTTCGTTGCCCGCCAAACATTTTTTTCATCCAACCGTGAACATTTTCCCACACCCTATCCTTGAGATAACTAAAAACACTGTTGATTGATCTTCCAATATCAGAGGGCAAGCCAAGATGAAGTTCAGCCAAAGTTTCATTAGGGATGTGAAGAATACCCTTAATCAAAGCTCTAGTTTCCCCCAAAACATCTCCTACCAAAGTAAACTTAAGATTTATTCGAATTGATTCTTTGGCAGAAGCATTGCAATAGATGTTACAAGATCCCATTACGAAATGAGTAGAGAGACTTGCCGGTAACGAGATTGAATTAGGTATGCAGATACCGACGATCGAATCTCAAGGCAAGTAACATACCGATGGACAAAGGGAATAGTATATGGGATTGATTGAATCCTTGACATTGTGGTTCGACCAATAAAGATATTCATAGAATATGTAGGAGCCAATATGGGCATCCAGGTCCCGCAATTGGTTATTGCCCGGAGAGTGTCTCGATCATGTCTGCATGCTTTTCGAACCCGCAGGGTCTGCACACTTAAGGTTCAGTGATGATATAGAGATAGTTGAGTTATTGTGATGATGATCTTAAGGTTGTTCGGAGTCCCGTATGAGATCCCGGACGTCACGAGGAGCTCTGAAATGGTCCGGAGGTAAAGATTTATATATAGGAATGTGGCATTCGGTTTCCAAAATAGTTTCAAGGTTTTCCAGTATTGTACGAGGAGTGCCGAAAGGGTTCCGAGTGTTGGAATTATGCCCTAGAGGCAATAATAAAAGTATAGTTATTATTATAATTCCTGTATCAAGATAATAGTTTATTATCCATGCTATAATTGTATTGAATGAAGACTCATTTACATGTGTGGATACATAGACGAAACACCGTCCCTAGCATGCCTCTAGTTGGCTAGCCAGTTGATCGATGATAGTCAGTGTCTTCTGATTATGAACAAGGTGTTGTTGCTTGATAACTGGATCACGTCATTGGGAGAATCACGTGATGGACTAGACCCAAACTAATAGACGTAGCATGTTGATCGTGTCATTTTGTTGCTACTGTTTTCTGCGTGTCAAGTATTTATTCCTATGACCATGAGATCATATAACTCACTGACACCGGAGGAATACTTTGTGTGTATCAAACGTCGCAACGTAACTGGGTGACTATAAAGATGCTCTACAGGTATCTCCGAAGGTGTTAGTTGAGTTAGTATGGATCAAGACTGGGATTTGTCACTCCGTATGACGGAGAGGTATCTCGGGGCCCCCTCGGTAATACAGCATCACACACAAGCCTTGCAAGCAATGTAACTTAGTGTAAGTTGCGGGATCTTGTATTACGGAACGAGTAAAGAGACTTGCCGGTAAACGAGATTGAAATAGGTATGCGGATACTGACGATCGAATCTCGGGCAAGTAACATACCGAAGGACAAAGGGAATGACATACGGGATTATACGAATCCTTGGCACTGAGGTTCAAACGATAAGATCTTCGTAGAATATGTAGGATCCAATATGGGCATCCAGGTCCCACTATTGGATATTGACCGAGGAGTCTCTCGGGTCATGTCTACATAGTTCTCGAACCCGCAGGGTCTGCACACTTAAGGTTCGACGTTGTTTTATGCGTATTTGAGTTATATGGTTGGTTACCGAATGTTGTTCGGAGTCCCGGATGAGATCACGGACGTCACGAGGGTTTCCGGAATGGTCCGGAAACGAAGATTGATATATAGGATGACCTCATTTGATTACCGGAAGGTTTTCGGAGTTACCGGGAATGTACCGGGAATGACGGACGTCACCGGGGGGGGGGGGGAGTCCCGGATGAGATCACGGACGTCACCGGGGGGGGGGCAACCCACCCCGGGGAAGCCCATAGGCTTTGGGGAGACACACCAGCCCTTAGTGGGCTGGTGGGACAGCCCCAAGGGGGCCTATGCGCCAAGAATAAAGAATCAAAGGAAAAGAAAAAAAAAGAGGGAGGAAGTGGGAAGGGAGGGGGACTCCTCCCACCAAACCAAGTCCAACTTGGTTTGGGGGGGAGTCCTCCCCCCCTTGGCTCGGCCGACCCCTTGAGGGTCCCTTGGACCCCAAGGCAAGGTCCCCCTCCCTCCTCCTATATATATGGAGCAATTAGGGCTGATTTGAGACGACTTTCTCACGGCTGCCCGACCACATACCTCCATAGTTTTTCCTCTAGATCGTGTTTCTGCGGAGCTCGGGCGGAGCCCTGCTGAGACAAGATCATCACCAACCTACGGAGCGCCGTCACGCTGCCGGAGAACTCTTCTACCTCTCCGTCTCTCTTGCTGGATCAAGAAGGCCGAGATCATCGTCGAGCTGTACGTGTGCTGAACGCGGAGGTGCCGTCCGTTCGGTACTAGATCGTGGGACTGATCGCGGGATTGTTCGCGGGGCGGATCGAGGGACGTGAGGACGTTCCACTACATCAACCGCGTTCTCTAAACGCTTCTGCTGTACGATCTACAAGGGTACGTAGATCACTCATCCCCTCTCGTAGATGGACATCACCATGATAGGTCTTCGTGCGCGTAGGAAATTTTTTGTTTCCCATGCGACGTTCCCCAACACCGAGGGTCCACCAGGAGGGGCCCACCCATCCGCGGGGCATGGGCCTGACAGGTGGCGCACCAGCCCCTGCTGGGCTTGGGCAGCCAACCCCAAGAGGCCCATGCGCCCAAGGGTAGGTGGGAGGAAGTGCCTTGGTGGAGGAGGAGTCCTCCCTAGGGTGTCCACCTCCCTTGTGGGAGGAGGACTCCTCCCTAGTTCAGCGGAACCCTCTCTCCTTGGAGGAGGGGCTAAGGCTAGCCCTGCCTACCCCTTCCTCCTATAAATAGAGAGGGAGAGGGAGGCAGCCAATACACAATTGCTTGGCGGCACCCCACCTCTGTGAGAGCCCGAGAACGACGCCCCAGAAGATCCCCCCCCCTTTATTTCCGTTTTCATCGTGTGATTAGTTTTATTTGTTGCATCGTCATTTAGTTTGCATCGTCACATCATGCATGGCATCTTGCATCGTCTGTCACGTGTGGTGTTTTAGGTGTTGTGCTTCGAGTGATCACCGAGTCTTAGGGCGATAGGAACTCCCCTCCTCTCTTCGCTTTGATTTTGTTTTGGGGTTGTGTAAAAGTTTTTGTTTTAACCCTTTAAAAAGCGTCTTCTTTTAAAACCCTTTTATTAAATGTGAGGGCCAGCCCTTGGGTTTCCTTTATTTTTCCCTTTTGTTTATTTTTCTAAAACGTCTCATTTTCTTTTCTCCTTTAAAGAGCTCTTATTTTATTATTTAAAGAAAAAAGGGTTTTATTTTAATTCTTAAAAAAGTTTCATTTTTTATTTGTTTAAAAAATGCCCAAGCTCTTTCATAGTTGGGGTATAAAATTTCAAAGGAGTAAAAGGCATTTGATATTTTGTTAAAAAAACATATTTTCCTTTTGGGTTTGTTCGCTGTTTTTATTTAAAAAAAGAAAAAAACAAATGAGGGAGAGAGCCAGCCTCTCGAGCCGGCCCAGGCCCAACCGGCTCCCTCCCCTGCCCTACCTCGACACCCCCGATCAATCTCCTCCTAGCGCGTCATCCTCTCCCTGCCGAGCCGCCCAAGTCCCTGATCCCCTCCTCCTCGATCCACCCCGACCTCGCCTCGGCCTCGCCCCGCCATGCCCGCCGTCGCGCTCTCAGCCCCGCGCGCCGCCCTCTTCCTCGCCAGCGCCGCCCCCATGGTTGTTCCCCGCGCCTGCGTGCTTGCTGCTCTCCTTGCCCCTGCACGCCATGGTCGTCGCCCCTGCTTCCTCCCGCGCTAGCAGCCGGTCGCTCTGCTGTTCGCCGACCTCGCCTCCCCGCACCGCGCCCCATCGAGCAGCCTCCCGCGCCAGGGTCCCATGGTCTCGGCCTCGCCCCTCGCCCGCGTGCTCGCCTCCAGCCCCGCGCCGCCTCGCCCCAGGCCCCACAGAAGCCGCCCTGCCATGGCCTCGACCTCTCGTCGGAGATGCGCCCCGTCGAGCTGCCATCGCTGGAGGTTCCCCGGTCGCCACCAGGACGACGGCCCGCCTCGCCGTTCTCCCCTGTGCCCCATGCCCGGAGCTCCACCATCAGGCCGACCGCCGCGTGTTGCTGAAGCCGTTGTTGTGATGTTGCTGCTGCGTTTTGCTGCTGCTTGTTTGCCAGCTGTGCGCTGTTTGTTGTTGTTGCTATTTGTGCCTGCCTGCCGTTGTATTACTGCTGCTGCTAATTAGCTAGTTGTAGCTTGCTGCTAGCCTTCTGCTCTTGCTAGTGCCTGCCTACCGCCAATGCTAGATGATGTAGGTTGCTTGCTGCTATAGTTAGTTGCTGCTTAGCTGCTGTGTGATGATGCTTGATGTCGCCGTCGCTATGGTCCGCTAGTTGGCGTAGCATGCTGCTGTTGCTATTTCGCCGTTGTTGCTAGCTGATGCTGTTGTGTCGACTGCCATCCCCGCCACCGTGGCCGGTCGACAATTTCACGAGTACCACATCGTCCTCGACGACCCCCGGAACGTGTTCGTCTACCGACGTCGAAGACCCGAGAACCACAACGCCAAGTGAACGACTACCGTCGACGAGACCCGACTTCCACGACGGCCACGACTTCCACGACGTCCGCTACGAACCGAACCCCTCCGTTTGCACGCGTCGAAGGTATACCCTGGAATGTGTCGTGACCGAATGCATGTGTTGTATGAGTTGAATGTATGTTTGCATCATATGTTGCCCGTAGCATGTTGTCTTCTTTCGTCGTGCCTCGACACATGGGAACCCGAGATACGGGATCACCCCCATTCTTTATTTAGCGTTCCCGCACACGCTTCCTATACGTTGGCACGATATCTCGACGAGTATCGGGATAGGAACGTTGTCGTGGCATCGTTTCCGATTTGCCGCCATGGTTCCCTCTCGCTCGCCGTGGCGACACCTGTTTCTTTCCCTTCTTGCCCGTGTTATGAACTCGCATGCATGACACATTCATGGCATATATATTTTGTGTTGCATGTTTCTTGTGCCGTAGCTCCGTTCTATGCTCCGCATGTTAATCGACTAGGATGACTTGTAGGATCATCGCTTCACCCCTTGCCATGTTAACAACATTGAATATTGCGTGTTAAATAATCGGGAGTGAATTAAATAATTAATCATGGAGTTTTGTCGATATGCAACCCGTTGCATATCGAGCTTCACTTAATGTGTAGAGTTTGCGTGAGGTGAATTGCCATGCCATCCCTTGCATCATTGAACTGATCATGCATCATATTAGGTTGTGCATCATGTTGTGCATCGTGTGGTGAATATCTGTGTTGATGTTTGTTTCCGGTTTGCTCCGTCTCGAAGATTTTCGCAAGCGTGTCAGAATGTGAGGACCCGTTTGACTACGTTGGTTTGCCAACTCCATCGAGTTGTTCTTCTTCCAAGCGGGATCTCAAGCAAGATGACCATTTCCCCAGATACCATGACTATCATTGCCATGCTAGTTTTATCGCTTCTATCGATTATGTCTCGTTGCCTACCACATGTTAAATATCAGCCTCTCAACAATGCCATGATAACCTTCAACCTGATCGACCTAGCAAACCACTGATTGGCTATGTTACTGCTTGCTTAACCCTGTTGTTAGCGTTGCTAGTTGCAGGTGTAGTTGCTTCCATGTGATACAATGGGTTCCTTGATATATCACCATATTAAATGCTATTTAAATTTAATGGACCTATATACTTGGTAAAAGGTGGAAGGCTCGACCCTTTTCTAGCCTGGTGTTTTGTTCCACCTTTGCCCCCTTAGTTTCGGCTACCGGTGTTATGTTCCATAAATGAGTGCTCCTAACACGATCGGGGTTGTTATGGGGACCCCCTTGATAATTCGTTTTAGATTAAAGCTGGTCTGGCAAGGCCCAACTTTGGTACTACATTTGCCTAATAACTAATGAACTGCATAGGGAGTAATTAACCCGAGGAAATTTAATCAACCCCGGGCCAGTGCTCCTCATGAGTGTTGGTCCAAATTGGCAGACTACGGGGCCACCGCGGGGCAACCCGAGGTTTGGTTTCTCCTAGTGTGACCCATCCGTCGTGTCCTGAGAACAAGGTACGTGACTCCTATCGGGATCGTCGACACGGCGGGCAGCCTTGCTAGATTAGTTTTACCTTTGACAGAATATCTTGTGCACCGGGATTCCGGTGA
Source organism: Hordeum vulgare subsp. vulgare (assembly GCF_904849725.1). Classification (NCBI taxonomy): domain Eukaryota; kingdom Viridiplantae; phylum Streptophyta; class Magnoliopsida; order Poales; family Poaceae; genus Hordeum; species Hordeum vulgare. The sequence continues at coordinate 481,958,494 of NC_058518.1, read as the reverse complement.
TGCTTTGGGTAATCTCAGAGTTGAAGTTTTCCACTAGGGAATCCGACGAGATCACGAGCTTCGTGATTGAGGATTTCTATGCGGCTTGTGGTAATTTGTGATGGACTAGTTGGAGCACCCCTGCAGGGTTAAATCTTTTCGTAAAGTCGTGCCCGCGGTTATGTGGCAACGTGGAAGCTTTGTTTAACACTGGTTCTAGATAACTTGAAGTTGACTTAATTAAAATATGCCAACTGTGTGCGTAACCGTGACTGTCTCTTTCGTGAGTTCCTTCTCCGATCGAGGACATGGTGGGGTTATGTCTGACGTAGGTAGGTGTTCAGGATCATTCATTTGATCATCAGTATTCACGTCTGTTATGCGTAGATCTTCCCCCTCTTATTTCTTGTACTCGTAAGTTAGCCACCTCATATATGCTTAGTCGCTGCTGCAACCTCACCACTTAACCTTGCCTCACCCATTAAGCTTTGCTAGTCTTGATACCTTTGGAAATGAGATTGTTGAGTCCCCTGTGGCTCACAGATTACTACAACACCAGTTGCAGGAACAGGTAATGGTTATATGACGCGAGCGCGTTGATTGTTCATTTGGTGTTGCTGCTTCTTCTTCTTCTTCATCGATCTAGGATGGGTTCCAAGCCGGCAGCCTGGGATAGCAAGGATGGACGTCGTTCTTATTTTCTCGTTTGCTTTCGTCCGTAGTCGGACCCTGCTCTTACTCTTGATGAATATGTAATGTACTGATGTGACTCTGATATAGCTTTTGGCGAGTGTAAGCCAATTCTATTATATATCTCTTCTTTTCAGTACATGTACTTGTAACGATATCCATTTTTGCGATACGACGAGATTCGCTTCTATCCCTGACAAGGCCCTGGTGCCAAATGTAGGATAGGGTCGCATCTTGGGCGTGACAAGTTGGTATCAGAGCAGTACCGACCTATGAGCCCCCTTGATTGATCGAACTTGGCCGAGTCGAGTCTAGTGAAAAACTGCTTTGAGTCTAGTTATATATCGGAGAGTAGGATTCTTTTTTCTCCTCTTCTATGCTCTGGTGAGGAATCTTGACGTAATAATTTAATTCTACTCTTCTCACTCAAAAAAAAAATTAGGATCACGCGGATATTTTTGGAATCTATATGATGCCGATGTGACGGTGTTCTGTCTTGGTGCCTCCTATCTGCTTTGAGTTTCAGGGGAGTTGAGCTCCGGGGGATTCTTGAGCACATCGTTATCATTCAGATTTCTTAGTATCTCAGAACGAAGGATGTTCGTAATTGCTTCAATACTAGTAGTGACGAGATAACCCCGATGTCCCCAGTACTGGTGCAGATTGTTCGAGAGTACTGCCATACTTTGTATCGTTATGATCACGAGGGTCTGTTGTAGATGAAGGTCCGAGATTATGGTTGTGCGTTGACGGATGTGATACAGGTGATGGGTTAGTATAGGAGTTGTGTGATATTACTCCTTGTATCCGTGTACCAGATTGCATGACCAGATATTTCGGGAATTCTTAGGTGGGAATTCAAGTAGTTACTTATAGGACGATCTTCCAACAAATTTGTGTTGCTCCGATGTCAATTCGTGATTTCAGATCTTTTCTAAGAGGTGTTCTCATATTTTTATGAGAGTATTAATTATTTTGCTCTATCAATTGTCTTATCAATTCCTTTCTACCGGAGTCATCATATCAATTCCATTCAACTGGTGTGCTTCTCTGCAACCGAATTCAATCTTCTCCAGTTTTTGCACATCATTCTCTTAATTTTTTCCGGAGTTCGTCTCATCTGTCTCAAGTTGCCTTTGTTTTCCCCGCCCTCCCACCCTTTCTCTTTGGTGATTGATTTTAATCCAAGAGTTTTCTTTTCTTTGTGCTTCCGATGTCTCTTATGTTCTCTCTTACCCGGTGATTCATTGCATATATTCTCAGGAGTTCTAGTTCATTATTCCTTCAACCTGGTTATCTTTTTCTGGTGAATTTTATTCAGTTGTCCGTGTTCATCATATCCTTTTCATCCTTGTTATTCTTTCCGGTGTTGGAGATTCTTATCAACATATCATGTTATTCATTCATCTCTTTCCTATCCGGAGTGCTGAAGTTATCTCTGAGTTTCGTGTTTTCAATTCTTTTAATTATTTCGAGGTGCTAACCTCATCTAGTTCTCTTCATACCGGTGCATTATCTCTCTTCTAAGCAATCTTTTCTAATGGTGGTTTCTTTGAGTGGGCCCATAACCCACAGGTTCTTTCCGAGGATCTTTCCTCGCTCTTTTAATCCTTGCCCGGAGATCATTAATTCTTTTCAACTTCGACGTAAGTATGATTTCCATCAGTCATATCCCTTCGTCAAGACATATTTGAATTAATTCTCATATTGGTTCAACCTTTCATTCTTATTTATCCCAGAGTGTCTCATTAATTTTTGGTGGTGTTGTTCTCGTCATCATTCTCAGCTTGCAAATTCGAAGGAGTGTTTCTCTCAGTCTTGTTCCATTCTTGTGAAGACTGTCATCTCAGCTTCGTGTATCCTCTCATTTGTTGTCAATCATGAGTAATCCCTTTCGTGCTATCCGGTGCTTCTCTGAGTTGTTTTTATTTCTCGTTCCTCCGAAGGCCATCATTTTAGAAGATTCTTCGTTCTCAGCTTTCAGCTTTCATTCTCAATTCTTCTCAATTGTTGTCTCTTCGTTCGTCTCTCGTTTGTCCGGTGCCTTGTTTAAGTTTTCTTCTCTCGGGTGGCTCTGTTGGGGAACGTCGCATGGGAAACAAAAATTTTCCTACGCGCACGAAGACCTATCATGGTGATGTCCATCTACGAGAGGGGATGAGTGATCTACGTACCCTTGTAGATCGTACAACAGAAGCGTTAGAGAACGCGGTTGATGTAGTGGAACGTCCTCACGTCCCTCGATCCGCCCCGCGAACAATCCCGCGATCAGTCCCACGATCTAGTACCGAACGGACGGCACCTCCGCGTTCAGCACACGTACAGCTCGACGATGATCTCGGCCTTCTTGATCCAGCAAGAGAGACGGAGAGGTAGAAGAGTTCTCCGGCAGCGTGACGGCGCTCCAGAGGTTGGTGATGATCTTGTCTCAGCAGGGCTCCGCCCGAGCTCCGCAGAAACACGATCTAGAGGAAAAACTATGGAGGTATGTGGTCGGGCAGCCGTGAGAAAGTCGTCTCAAATCTGCCCTAAAAGCCCCATATATATAGGAGGAGGGAGGGAGACCTTGCCTTGGGGTCCAAGGGACCCCCAAGGGGTCGGCCGAGCCAGGGGGGAGGACTCTCCCCCCCCAAACCGAGTCCTACTTGGTTTGGTGGGAGGGAGTCCTTCCCCCTTCCCACTTCTCCTTTTTTTTTTTTTTCTTTCCTTTGATTTTTTTCTCCCTTGGCGCATAGGGGATTGGTGGGCTGTCCCACCAGCCCACTAAGGGCTGGTGTGACCCCCCCCAAATACCTATGGGCTTCCCCGGAGTGGGTTGCCCCCCTCCGGTGAACTCCCGGAACCCATTCGTCATTCCCGGTACATTCCCGGTAACTCCGAAAACCTTCCGGTAATCAAATGAGGTCATCCTATATATCAATCTTCGTTTCCGGACCATTCCGGAAACCCTCGTGACGTCCGTGATCTCATCCGGGACTCCGAACAACATTCGGTAACCAACCATATAACTCAAATACGCATAAAACAACGTCGAACCTTAAGTGTGCAGACCCTGCGGGTTCGAGAACTATGTAGACATGACCCGAGAGACTCCTCGGTCAATATCCAACAGCGGGACCTGGATGCCCATATTGGATCCTACATATTCTACGAAGATCTTATCGTTTGAACCTCAGTGCCAAGGATTCGTATAATCCCGTATGTTATTCCCTTTGTCCTTCGGTATGTTACTTGCCCGAGATTCGATCGTCAGTATCCGTATACCTATTTCAACCTCGTTTACCGGCAAGTCTCTTTACTCGTTCCGTAATACAAGATCCCGCAACTTACACTAAGTTACATTGCTTGCAAGGCTCGTGTGTGATGTTGTATTACCGAGTGGGCCCCGAGATACCTCTCCGTCACACGGAGTGACAAATCCCAGTCTTGATCCATACTAACTCAACTAACACCTTCGGAGATACCTGTAGAGCATCTTTATAGTCACCCAGTTACGTTGCGACGTTTGATACACACAAAGCATTCCTCCGGTGTCAGTGAGTTATATGAGCTCATGGTCATAGGAATAAATACTTGACACGCAGAAAACAGTAGCAACAAAATGACACGATCAACATGCTACGTCTATTAGTTTGGGTCTAGTCCATCACGTGATTCTCCCAATGACGTGATCCAGTTATCAAGCAACAACACCTTGTTCATAATCAGAAGACACTGACTATCATCGATCAACTGGCTAGCCAACTAGAGGCATGCTAGGGACGGTGTTTTGTCTATGTATCCACACATGTAAATGAGTCTTCATTCAATACAATTATAGCATGGATAATAAACTATTATCTTGATACAGGAATTATAATAATAACTATACATTTATTATTGCCTCTAGGGCATAATTCCAATAGTCTCCCACTTGCACTAGAGTCAATAATCTAGCCCTCACATCACCATGTGAATTACATTGTAATAAATCTAACACCCATACAGTTCTGGTGTCGATCATGTTTTGGCCGTGGAAGAGGTTTAGTCAGCGGGTCTGCTACATTCAGATCCGTGTGCACTTTGCATATATTTACGTCCTCCTCCTCGACGTAGTCGCGGATGAGGTTGAAGCGTCGTTTGATGTGTCTGGTCTTCTTGTGAAACCTCGGTTCCTTTGCTAAGGCAATGGCACCAGTGTTGTCACAGAACAAGGTTATTGGATCCAGTGCACTTGGCACCACTCCAAGATCCGTCATGAACTGCTTCATCCAGACACCCTCCTTAGCCGCCTCCGAGGCAGCCATGTACTCCGCTTCACATGTAGAATCTGCTACGATGCTTTGCTTGGAACTGCACCAGCTTACTGCACCCCCATTAAGAATAAATACGTATCCGGTTTGCGACTTAGAGTCGTCCGGATCAGTGTCAAAGCTTGCATCGACGTAACCTTTTACGGCGAGCTCTTCGTCACCTCCATACACGAGAAACATCTCCTTAGTCCTTTTCAGGTACTTCAGGATATTCTTGACCGCCGTCCAGTGATCCACTCCTGGATTACTCTGGAACCTACCTGCCATACTTATGGCCAGGCTAACATCCGGTCTAGTGCACAGCATTGCATACATGATAGAGCCTATGGCTGAAGCATAGGGGATGGAGTGCATATGCTCTCTATCTTCATCAGTTGCTGGGCACTGAGTCTTACTCAATCTCGTACCTTGTAACACTGGCAAGAACCCTTTCTTGGACTGTTCCATTTTGAACCTCTTCAAAACTTTATCAAGGTATGTGCTTTGTGAAAGTCCTATCAGGCGTTTTGATCTATCCCTATAGATCTTAATGCCTAGAATGTAAGCAGCTTCTCCTAGGTCCTTCATAGAGAAACTTTTATTCAAGTAACCTTTTATGCTTTCCAAAAGCTCTACGTTGTTTCCAATCAGTAATATGTCATCCACATATAATATTAGAAACGCCACAGATCTCCCACTCACTTTCTTGTAAATACAAGATTCTCCAACCACTTGTATAAACCCAAATGCTTTGATCACCTCATCAAAGCGCTTGTTCCAACTCCGAGATGCTTGCACCAGTCCATAAATGGATCGCTGGAGCTTGCACACCTTGTCAGCATTTTCAGGATCGACAAAACCTTCGGGTTGCATCATATACAACTCTTCCTTAAGGAAACCGTTAAGGAACGCCGTTTTGACATCCATCTGCCAGATTTCATAATCGAAAAATGCAGCTATTGCTAACATGATTCTGACGGACTTAAGCATCGCTACGGGAGAGAAAGTCTCATCGTAGTCAATTCCTGGAACTTGTGAAAAACCCTTTGCCACAAGTCGAGCTTTATAAACGGTCACATTACCGTCAGCGTCCGTCTTCTTCTTAAAGATCCATTTGTTCTGAATAGCCTTGCGGCCTTCAGGCAGTATCTCCAAAGTCCACACTTTGTTCTCATACATGGATCCTATCTCGGATTTCATGGCTTCTAGCCATTTGTTGGAATCTGGGCCCACCATTGCTTCTTCATAATTTGCAGGTTCATTGTTGTCTAACAACATGATTGACAAGACGGGATTACCGTACCACTCTGGAGCAGCACGTGATCTCGTCGACCTGCGTGGTTCAACAGAAACTTGAACTGGAGTTTCATGATCATCATCATTAACTTCCTCCTCAACCGGCGTCGCAATGACAGAGGTTTCCCCTTGCCCTGCGCCACCATCCAGAGGGATGAGAGGTTCGACAACCTCGTCAAGTTCTATCTTCCTCCCACTCAATTCTCTCGAGAGAAACTCCTTCTCGAGAAAAGTTCCGTTCTTAGCAACAAACACTTTGCCCTCGGATTTGAGATAGAAGGTGTACCCAACTGTCTCTTTTGGGTAACCTATGAAGACGCACTTTTCCGCTTTGGGTTCCAGCTTTTCAGGCTGAAGCTTTTTGACATAAGCATCACATCCCCAAACTTTAAGCAACAACAACTTTGGCCTTTTGCCATACCACAGTTCGTATGGTGTCGTCTCAACAGATTTCGATGGTGCCCTATTTAAAGTGAATGCAGCTGTTTCTAATGCATAACCCCAAAATGATAACGGCAAATCAGTAAGAGACATCATAGATCGCACCATTTCTAACAAAGTACGATTACGACGTTCGGACACACCATTACGCTGTGGTGTTCCAGGCGGTGTTAACTGCGAAACAATTCCACATTGTCTTAAGTGAGTACCAAACTCGAAACTCAGATATTCACCCCCACGATCAGACCGTAGGAACTTGATCTTCTTGTTACGATGATTTTCCACTTCACTCTGAAATTGCTTGAACTTTTCAAATGTTTCAGACTTGTGCTTCATCAAGTAGACATAACCATATCTACTTAAATCGTAAGTGAAGGTGAGAAAATAACGATATCCGCCGCGTGCCTCCACGCTCATTGGACCACACACATCGGTATGTATGATTTCCAACAAGTCACTTGCACGCTCCATTGTTCCGGAGAATGGAGTTTTAGTCATCTTGCCCATGAGGCATGGTTCGCACGTGTCAAGTGAATCAAAGTCAAGTGACTCTAAAAGTCCATCAGTATGGAGTTTCTTCATGCGCTTTACACCAATATGACCCAAGCGGCAGTGCCACAAAAATATGGCGCTATCATTGTTTACTCTAACTCTTTTGGTCTCAATGTTATGTATATGCGTATCTCTATCAAGATTCAATATGAACAATCCTCTCACATTCGGTGCATGACCATAAAAGATGTTACTCATAGAAATAGAACAACCATTATTCTCAGACTTAAAAGAGTAACCGTCTCGCAATAAACAAGATCCAGATATAATGTTCATGCTCAACGCAGGCACTAAATAACAATGATTTACGTTCATCACTAATCCCGATGGTAGTTGAAGTGACACTGTGCCGACGGCGATTGCATCAACCTTGGAACCGTTTCCTACGCGCATCGTCACTTCGTCTTTCGCCAGCCTTCGTCTATTCCGCAGTTCCTGCTTCGAGTTGCAAATGTGAGCAACAGAACCGGTATCGAATACCCAGGCACTACTACGAGAGCCGGTTAAGTACACATCAATAACATGTATATCAAATATACCTGATTTTTCTTTGCCCGCCTTCTTATCTGCCAGATACTTGGGGCAATTGCGCTTCCAGTGACCCATACCCTTGCAATAGAAGCACTCTGTTTCAGGCTTAGGTCCAGCCTTGGGTTTCTTCGGCGGATTGGCAACAGGCTTGCCGCTCTTCTTCGAATTGCCCTTCTTGCCTTTGCCGTTTCTCTTGAAACTAGTGGTCTTGCTCACCATCAACACTTGATGCTCTTTACGGAGTTCAGACTCTGCGACTTTCAGCATCGCAAACAACTCGCCGGGAGACTTGTTCATCCCTTGCATGTTGTAGTTCAACACAAAGCCTTTATAGCTTGGCGGCAGTGATTGAAGGATTCTGTCAGTGATAGCTTCTTGCGGGAGTTCAATCCCCAGTTCAGCTAGACGGTTTGAGTACCCAGACATTTTGAGCACATGTTCACTGACAGACGAGTTTTCCTCCATCTTGCAAGCATAGAATTTATCGGAGGTCTCATACCTCTCGATCTGGGCGTTCTTCTGAAAGATAAACTTCAACTCCTGGAACATCTCAAATGCTCCATGACGCTCAAAGCGACGTTGAAGTCCCGGTTCTAAGCCATACAAGACTGCACATTGAACTATTGAGTAGTCCTCCTTACGCGCCAACCAAGCGTTCTTAACATCCTGATCAGCCGTAGCGGGTGGTTCATCTCCTAGCGCAGCATTAAGGACATAATCCTTCTTTCCAGCTTGTAAGATTAGCTTAAGATTACGAGCCCAGTCTACAAAGTTGCTTCCATCATCTTTCAACTTAGCTTTCTCTAGGAACGTATTAAAATTGAGGATGACACTTGCGTGAGCCATGATCTACAACACAAATATATTCAAAGTGGACTTAGACTATGTTCAAGATAATTAGAGTTCAACTTAATCAAATTACATGCTAAACTCCCACTCAAAAAGTACATCTCTCTAGTCATTTGAGTGGTTCATGATCCACTTACACTATCCCAAGTCCGATCATCACGTGAGTCGAGAGTAGTTTCAGTGGTAAGCATCCCTATGCTAATCATATCCACTATATGATTCATGATCGACCTTTCGGTCTCATGTGTTCCGAGGCCATGTCTGCACATGCTAGGCTCGTCAAGCTTAATCCGAGTGTTCCGCGTGCGCAACTGTTTTGCACCCGTTGTATGTGAACGTTGAGTCTATCACACCCGATCATCACGTGGTGTCTCGAAACGACGAACTGTAGCAACGGTGCATAGTCGGGGAGAACACAATTTCGTCTTGAAATTTTAGTGAGAGATCACCTCATAATGCTACCGTCGTTCTAAGCAAAATAAGGTGCATAAAAGGATTAACATCACATGCATTTCATAAGTGACATGATATGGCCATCATCACGTGCTTCTTGATCTCCATCACCAAAGCACCGGCACGATCTTCTTGTCACCGGCGCCACACCATGATCATCCATCAACGTGTTGCCATCGGGGTTGTCGTGCTACTTATGCTATTACTACTAAAGCTACATCCTAGCAAAATAGTAAACGCATCTGCAAGCACATATGTTAGTATAAAGACAACCCTATGGCTCCTGCCGGTTGCCGTACCATCGACGTGCAAGTCGATATTTCTATTACAACATGATCATCTCATACATCCAATATATCACATCACATCATTGGCCATATCACATCACAATCATACCCTGCAAAAACAAGTTAGACGTCCTCTAATTTTGTTGTTGCATGTTTTACGTGGTGACCAAGGGTATCTAGTAGGATCGCATCTTACTTACGCAAACACCACAACGGAGATATATGAGTTGCTATTTAACCTCATCCAAGGACCTCCTCGGTCAAATCCGATTCAACTAAAGTTGGAGAAACCGTCACTTGCCAGTCATCTTTGAGCAAAGGGGGTTACTCGTAACGATGAAACCAGTCTCTCGTAAGCGTACGAGTAATGTCGGTCCAAGCCGCTTCAATCCAACAATACCGCGGAATCAAGAAAAGACTAAGGAGGGCAGCAAAACGCACATCACCGCCCACAAAACCTTTTGTGTTCTACTCGAGAAGACATCTACGCATGAACCTAGCTCATGATGCCACTGTTGGGGAACGTCGCATGGGACACAAAAAATTTCCTGCGCGCACGAAGACCTATCATGGTGATGTCCATCTACGATAGGGGATGAGTGATCTACGTACCCTTGTAGATCGTACAGCAGAAGCGTTAGAGAACGCGGTTGATGTAGTGGAACGTCCTCACGTCCCTCGATCCGCCCCGCGAACAATCCCGCGATCAGTCCCACGATCTAGTACCGAACGGACGGCACCTCCGCGTTCAGCACACGTACAGCTCGACGATGATCTCGGCCTTCTTGATCCAGCAAGAGAGACGGAGAGGTAGAAGAGTTCTCCGGCAGCGTGACGGCGCTCCGGAGGTTGGTGATGATCTTGTCTCAGCAGGGCTCCGCCCGAGCTCCGCAGAAACACGATCTAGAGGAAAAACTATGGAGGTATGTGGTCGGGCAGCCGTGAGAAAGTCGTCTCAAATCTGCCCTAAAAGCCCCATATATATAGGAGGAGGGAGGGAGACCTTGCCTTGGGGTCCAAGGGACCCCCAAGGGGTCGGCCGAGCCAGGGGGGAGGACTCTCCCCCCCCAAACCGAGTCCTACTTGGTTTGGTGGGAGGGAGTCCTTCCCCCTTCCCACTTCTCCTTTTTTTTTCTTTCCTTTGATTTTTTCTCCCTTGGCGCATAGGGGATTGGTGGACTGTCCCACCAGCCCACTAAGGGCTGGTGTGACCCCCCCAAATACCTATGGGCTTCCCCGGAGTGGGTTGCCCCCCTCCGGTGAACTCCCGGAACCCATTCGTCATTCCCGGTACATTCCCGGTAACTCCGAAAACCTTCCGGTAATCAAATGAGGTCATCATATATATCAATCTTCGTTTCCGGACCATTCCGGAAACCCTCGTGACGTCCGTGATCTCATCCGGGACTCCGAACAACATTCGGTAACCAACCATATAACTCAAATACGCATAAAACAACGTCGAACCTTAAGTGTGCAGACCCTGCGGGTTCGAGAACTATGTAGACATGACCCGAGAGACTCCTCGGTCAATATCCAACAGCGGGACCTGGATGCCCATATTGGATCCTACATATTCTACGAAGATCTTATCGTTTGAACCTCAGTGCCAAGGATTCGTATAATCCCGTATGTTATTCCCTTTGTCCTTCGGTATGTTACTTGCCCGAGATTCGATCGTCAGTATCCGTATACCTATTTCAACCTCGTTTACCGGCAAGTCTCTTTACTCGTTCCGTAATACAAGATCCCGCAACTTACACTAAGTTACATTGCTTGCAAGGCTCGTGTGTGATGTTGTATTACCGAGTGGGCCCCGAGATACCTCTCCGTCACACGGAGTGACAAATCCCAGTCTTGATCCATACTAACTCAACTAACACCTTCGGAGATACCTGTAGAGCATCTTTATAGTCACCCAGTTACGTTGCGACGTTTGATACACACAAAGCATTCCTCCGGTGTCAGTGAGTTATATGAGCTCATGGTCATAGGAATAAATACTTGACACGCAGAAAACAGTAGCAACAAAATGACACGATCAACATGCTACGTCTATTAGTTTGGGTCTAGTCCATCACGTGATTCTCCCAATGACATGATCCAGTTATCAAGCAACAACACCTTGTTCATAATCAGAAGACACTGACTATCATCGATCAACTGGCTAGCCAACTAGAGGCATGCTAGGGACGGTGTTTTGTCTATGTATCCACACATGTAAATGAGTCTTCATTCAATACAATTATAGCATGGATAATAAACTATTATCTTGATACAGGAATTATAATAATAACTATACATTTATTATTGCCTCTAGGGCATAATTCCAACAGGCTCATGATCTCTTCGTTCTCATGTATCTCCATTAATTCGTGGTGTTCCCATTCAACTCTGAATTCTTACCGGTGCTTCCTTCAATTATGCTTCAAGTGGTGTTTTTCCTCTCTGTCTCTCCAAGAGTCTTTCAAGAAGAATAAGTGGTATGTTAAATCCATTGCTTGTCATCAATTAAACTTGATGAAGGATAAGCATAACATAATTCTTATTCTTGTTATACTAATCTGAATTCTTCTTACGGAGTGCCTCATAACATCAATTCCTTTTTCTCAAGTGTTCTTATCTTTTCTTTCCGAAGTTCCAAGTTTTATCAAGTATCTCATCGTGAAGCTTCATCGAAGTCTTTGCAAGGCTTTAATCTTATTCTTTTCTACCTTCATATCTTTGCGTCAGTCATTTGTATACGGAGGTCCTTCTTGGTGGTTCGTCAAGATTTCAATCTTTCTGAAGTGTTCTTCAACATTCCTGTTGGAGTATCTCAAGTATTCTTTCTCTTGCATTTCCAATGCGTTTGTTATTCCTTTATCCTTTGAGGTGGTATTATAGCATTCTTGTTAGTGTAGGAGCCTCGAAGAGTTTTCCTTTCAAGAATGAGATAATTAAACCCACCAATTCCATGATCATGAGATATTTTCGACCCATGATTTCTTCATTGAGCTATCTTGATTTGGATTTCACCTAAAGCTTTTCCTATGGATTGTTGCTATCATGGTGCTTGTCATTAATCCTAGTTCTCAAGGTATCCTTTTGGTGTAAGAAGTGTTCATTTCTTGTTGCTCCCAAGCTATCCTTGTTTCTTTTAGTGGTTGGTTGTCACCTCATATTTGTTGAGATGATTTTCATAAGCCCACTACTATCTTGTTCTTTTCATTGTTGGTTTTCCAATTGCTACGTCAATTCTCTGTCCGGAGGCTCTTCAATTCTATTGTGATGATAGTTGTCATTCTTTTCTTCGTTTTCTTCTTCCGTATGAGCTAGTTCCTATTCTCTTGTTCCGGAGGCATTGTGATGTTGCTCTTTTGGGTCTATTATGTTGTTCTATCAAGATTGTGGTGTTCCCTTGTTCTATGTAGTTGTTTGTTATTTATATTGTCTAATTCTCTCTTTTTATCGAATTTTTTTTGTCCCATTTTCCTACCGAAGTGCTGCCGAAATTTTCCATGATTTTTTGCTTCTTTCTCTTATCAGTCCTCATCTCCTTGCAACCTTCAAGGATTGTTGGTTTCAATAGTTTGTCAAAGAAGCGACTAAGTTTTTACCTCTTGTTCTTTCTCATCCTCTCCCCTTTCATTCTTGGATCTCGGGGCGAGATCCTCTTGTAGTGTAGGAGAGTTGTGACAGCCCGAGACCGACGCCCCAGAAGATTCCCCCCCCCCTTTATTTCCATTTCCGTCGTGTGATTAGTTTTATTTGTTGCATCGTCATTTAGTTTGCATCGCCGCATCATGCATGGCATCTTGCATCGTCTGTCACGTGTGGTGTTTTGGGTGTTGTGCTTCGAGTGATCACCGAGTCTTAGGGCGATAGGAACTCCCCTCCTCTCTTCTCTTTGATTTTGTTTTGGGGTTGTGTAAAAGTTTCCGTTTTAACCCTTTTAAAAAAACGTCATCTTTTAAAAACCCTTTTATTAAATGTGAGGGTCACCCCTTGGGTTTCCTTTATTTTTCCCTTTTGTTTATTTTTCTAAAATGTCTCATTTTCTTTTGTCCTTTAAAGAGATCTTATTTTATTCTTTAAAGAAAAAAAAGGTTTTATTTTAATTCTTAAAAGGTTTCATTTTTTATTTGTTTAAAAAATGCCCAAGCTATTTCATAGTTGGGGTATAAAATTTCAAAGGATTAAAAGGCATTTGATATTTTGTTAAAAAAACATATTTTCCTTTTGGGTTTGTTCTCTGTTTTATTTAAAAAAAGGGAAGAAAACAAATGGGGGAGAGAGCTAGCCTCCCGAGCCGGCCCAGGCCCAGCCGGCTACCTCCCCTGCCCTACCACGACAGCCCCCGATCCATCTCCTCCTAGCGCGTCGTCCTCCCCGTGCTGAGCCGCCCAAGTCCCCGATCCCCTCCTCCTCGATCCACCCCGACCTCGCCTCGGCCTCGCCATGCCCGCCGCCGCGCTCTCAGCCCCGCGCGTCGCCCTCTTCCTCGCCAGCAGCCAAGCCGCCAGCGCCGCCCCCATGGCTATTCCCCGCGCCCGCGTGCTTGCTGCTTGCCTCGCCCCCGCGTGCCATGGCCGTCGCCCCTGCTTCCTCCCGCGCCAGTAGCCAATCGCTCCACCGTTCGCCGACATCGCCTCCCCGCGCTGCGCCCCGTCGAGCAGCCTCCCGCGCCAGGGTCCCATGGTCTCGGCCTCGCCCCTCGCCCGCGTGCTCGCCTCCAGCCCCGCGCGGCCAGCAGCGCGCCGCCTCGCCCCAGGCCCCGCAGAAGCCGCCCTGCCATGGCCTCGACCTCTCGCCGGAGATGTGCCCCGTCGTGCTGTCGTCGCCGGAGGTTCCCCGGTCGCCACCAGGACGACGACCCGCCTCGTCGTTCTCCCCTGTGCCCCATGCCCGGAGCTCCACCATCAGGCCGACCGCCGCCTGTTGCTGAAGCCGTCGTTGTGCTGTTGCTGCTGCGTTTTGCTGCTACTTGTTTGCCAGCTGCGCGCTGTTTGTTGTTGCTGCTATTTGTGCCTACCTACCGTTGTATTGTTGTTGCTGCTAATTAGCTAGTTGTAGCTTGCTGCTAGCCTGCTGCTCTTGCTAGTGCCTGCCTGCCGCCAATGCTAGATGATGTAGGTTGCTTGCTTCTATAGTTAGTTGTTGCTTAGCTGATGTGTGATGATGCTTGATGTCGTCGTTGCTATGGTCAGCTAGTTGGTGTAGCGTGCTGCTGTTGCTATTCCGCCGTTGTTGCTAGCTGATGATGTTGTGTCGACTGCCATCCCTGCCACCGTGGCCCGTCGACAAGTTCACGAGTACCACGTTGTCCTCGACGACCCCCGGAACGTGTTCGTCTACCAACGCCGAAGACCCGAGAACCACAACGCCAAGTGAACGACTACCGTCGACGAGACCCGACTTCCATGACGACCACGACTTCCACGACGTCCGCTACGAACCGAACCCCTCCGTTTGCACGCGTCGAAGGTATACCCTGGAATGTGTCGTGACCGAATGCATGTGTTGTATGAGTTGAATGTATGTTTGCGTCGTATGTTGCCCGTAGCACGTTGTCTTCTTCCGTCGTGCCTCGACACATGGGAACCCGAGATACGGGATCACCCTCATTCTTTATTTAGCGTTCCCGCACACGCTTCCTATACGTTGGCACGATATCTCGACGAGTATCGGGCTAGGAACGTTGTCGTGGCATCGTTTCCGATTTGCCACCATGGTTCCCTCTCGCTCGCCGTGGTGACACCTGTTTCTTTCCCTTCTTGCCCGTGTTATGAACTCGCATGCATGACGCATTCATGGCATATATATCTTGTGTTGCATGTTTCTTGTGCCGTAGCTCCGTTCTATGCTCCGCGTGTTAACCGACTAGGATGACTTGTAGGATCATCGCTTCACCCCTTGCCATGTTAACAACATTTAATATTGCGTGTTAAATAATCGGGAGTGAATTAAATAATTAATCGTGGAGTTTCGTCGATATGCAACCCGTTGCATATCGAGCTTCACTTAATGTGTAGAGTTTGCGTGAGGTGAATTGCCATGCCATCCCTTGCATCATTGAACTGATCATGCATCATATTAGGTTGTGCATCATGTGGTGAATATCTGTGTTGATGTTTGTTTCCGGTTTGCTCCGTATTGATAGAGTTCCGCAAGCGTGTCGGAATGTGAGGACCCGTTCGACTACGTTGGTTTGCCGACAACACCGAGTTGTTCTTCTTGCAAGCGGGATCTCAGGCAAGATGACCATTTCCCCAGATATCATTACTATCATTGCCATGCTAGTTTTATCGCTTCTATCGATTATGTCTCGTTGCCTACCACATATTAAATATCAGCCTCTCAACAATGCCATGATAACCTTCAACCTGATCGACCTAGCAAACCACTGATTGGTTATGTTACTGCTTGCTTAACGCTATTGTTAGCGTTGCTAGTTGCAGGTGTAGTTGCTTCCATGTGATAACATGGGTTCCTTGATATATCACCATATTAAATGATATTTAAATTTAATGGACCTATATACTTGGTAAAAGGTGGAAGGCTCGGCCCTTTTCTAGCCTGGTGTTTTGTTCCACCTTTGCCCCCTTAGTTTCGGCTACCGGTGTTATGTTCCATAAATGAGCGCTCCTAACACGATCGGGGTTGTTATGGGACCCCCTTAATAATTCGTTTTAGATTAAAGCTGGTCTGGCAAGGCCCAACTTTGGTACTGCATTCGCCTAATAACTAATGAACTGCATAGGGAGTAATTAACCCGAGGAAATTTAATCAACCCCCAGGCCAGTGCTCCTCATGAGTGTTGGTCCAAATTGGCAGACTACGGGGCCACCGTGGGGCAACCCGAGGTTTGGTTTCTCCTATTGTGACCCATCCGTCGTGTCTTGAGAACGATGTACGCGACTCCTATCGGGATCATCGACACGTCGGGCGGCCTTGCTGGATTAGTTTTACCTTTGATGGAATATCTTGTGCATCGGGATTCCGGTGATGCTTTGGGTAATCTCAGAGTTGAAGTTTTCCACTAGGGAATCCGACGAGATCGCGAGCTTCGTGATTGAGGATTTCTATGCGGCTTGTGGTAATTTGTGATGGACTAGTTGGAGCACCCCTGCAGGGTTAAATCTTTTCGGAAAGCCGTGCCCGCGGTTATGTGGCAACGTGGAAGCTTTGTTTAACACTGGTTCTAGATAACTTGAAGTTGACTTAATTAAAATATGCCAACTGTGTGCGTAACCGTGACTATCTCTTTCGTGAGTTCCTTCTCCGATCGAGGACACGGTGGGGTTATGTCTGACGTAGGTAGGTGTTCAGGATCATTCATTTGATCATCAGTAGTCACATCCGTTATGCGTAGATCTTCCCCCTCTTATTTCTTGTACTCGTAAGTTAGCCACCTCATATATGCTTAGCCGCTGCTGCAACCTCACCACTTAACCTTGCCTCACCCATTAAGCTTTGCTAGTCTTGATACCTTTGGAAATGAGATTGCTGAGTCCCCTGTGGCTCACAGATTACTACAACACCAGTTGCATGAACACGTAAAGGTTATATGACGCGAGCGCGTTGATTGTTCATTTAGAGTTGCCGCTGCTTCTTCTTCTTCATCGATCTAGGATGGGTTCCAGGCCGGCAGCCTGGGCTAGCAAGGATGGACGTCGTTCTTATTTTCTCGTTTGTTTTCGTCCGTAGTCGGACCCTGCTCTTACTCTTGATGAATATGTAATGTAGTGATGTGACTCTGATGTAGCTTGTGGCGAGTGTAAGCCAAGTCTATTATATATCTCTTCTTTTCAGTACATGTACTTGTAACGATATCCATTCTTGCGACACGACGAGATGCGCTTCTATCCCTGACGAGGCCCTGGTGCCAAATTGAGGATAGGGTCGCATCTTGGGCGTGACAACCTCCCTCTCTCTCTCTCTCTCTCTCGTAGTAATTCTCCACCATAGCGATCGCAACAGTGCTTGGCGAAGGCTTGTTGAAATTGCACCACCACCGCCGCCACCACGCTGCCGTGCTGCCCGAGTACTCAACCTCTACTTCACCATCGCTCGATGGATCGAGGAGGTGAAGGCGTCATCGAGCTGTACGTGTGATAAACGCGGAGCTGCCGTTTGTTCGGCACTAGATTAGGATGGATCGTGATGGGATCGCAGGACGGATCGCGATGGGATCACGGGACGGATTGTGATTTGGATCACGGAGATGTTCGACTACATCAAGTGTGTTATATACGCTTACGCTTAGCGATCTACAAGGGTATGTAGATGCACTCCCCCCTCTCGCAGATGTTGATCTTCATAGATTGATCTTGGTGAGCATAGGAAATTTTTTGTTTCCCATGCGACGTTCCCCAACAAACGCATCCTTGCATGGGTGTACCTTCGATCCCTCATGACGGTGGCAATGGATGCTCGCTGCCTCTGACGAAATAACGCCAAGGTGCTCCAGCTTGCCATTGAGCAGTCGGAGCGCAAGGCGAAGGAGGCAACGACGGACGCGGCCCAGGTCGCCAAGTTGAAGCGGGAGCATGATAGGTTAGTCTGTAGGATGAAGGGGCTCATTGTCCTCTCCGACTACGATTACGAACACAGCTACAATTGCACCTCCTTCGACGATGACCAAGACCCTCCCCCGGTCACGGACGGCTACAACTACGTCGGTCATCGAAAGGGCAAATGCCCAGTGAGGAAGTGGTAATCTCTTCCCCCTCTGCATTGTTTATATCGTCTTTATTTGTAGAAATTTAAGAACTATGTCCCATGAACTTAACATGATCTTTTGGGTGAGTTTGATGTCCGTTTCCAGTGGATGTTATGTTCATTTGCATCCGATTTTGTTGTTCGATGTTTGACCACGTAGAGTAGCTTAACATTGCATGTGTAATATGGATATAAGATGTATGATATGAGAAACACGGATGTAGAGTACCAATATGAAGCGTGCCTGGTCAATGCGCGTGGGCATTTGAGGGGCCGAATTAGGCCCTTATAGATGTAGATGCTCTTACCATTAAGTATACAAGACATCATGTTTTAATAAAGTGGGCTGCTACGGATCAGCCGGATGATTTCTCTAAGAAATCATCCGCCTATTCAGCCCTTGGATCAGCGTGCTGGTGGCCGTTGGATCACAGCAGCCCCACGACAGCGCCATCACGATAGCTTCAACACAGTGTCATTGAAGCCCCGACGAAGCTCCAAACCAGCACCGAGGGCTTCCGGCAAGCTCCATTGCAGCTCTGGTGGAGCTTTAACGCAACACCGACGCTCCGGCAAAGCTCCATTGCAGCTCTGATGGAGATTCAACGCAACACCGACGCTCCGGTGAAGCTCAATTGCAACTCCGACCAAGCTCCATTGCAGCCCCGACGGAGCTCTAACACAGCTCTGGCGGAGCTCCAATGTAGCGTCAATGGCTCTAGCAAAGCTTCAACGCAACTCCGGTCGAGTTTCATTGCAACCCTATCGGAGCTTCGACGCAACATCGGCAGCTCTAGCGAAGCCCCATCGCAACCCCGACCGAGCTCCATTGCAGCCCGGCGGAGCTCCAACACATCGTCGACGGGCTCCGGCTCCACAGGTCGCGTGCAGCTTGCTGCTCCACTGCAGATCCCCCCTCGTGGTGGATTCACATTGCAGCGTCCCTGGTCGGCGTCGACGAGGATCTCCAGTTGCAGTGTCGACAAGGTCGGAGTGGCAGATGCATGTATTGCGTCTGGTCTGGAAGAGAGCTTGGGAAAGACAGGTCGAAGAAGATGGGGAAACGAGTGGTAGGGGAATGGATGAGGTTTGTGATGGTTGTGGAGCGGGAGATATTTCTTGGAGACGCGATGCGACGTGGCGTGAGCTCGACCCTCAGAAAACTAATCGGTTGAAATTCAACTTTTTCCTTCAATAAAACGGTTTTGCTAGAACTCATCTAGCACAGTTTTAGTTATGTCTCATTCACATTTATAGCCACTAAATGTGATACTTTAAGATGTGTGTGCTGATGTGGGTTGTAGTATTACTTTATACGTATGTTTTTATTTTTCAGGTAAATAAGACCAAATCTTTACTCTTTGATTCTTTCCCTAATAATAAAGCACGTAGTGCTTCTGTCGTCCGTCGTGGTAATTTTGCGAAAAAGCCCCTCCGTTTTCGAGGATTCAACCCGCGGTCCTTTTGTAAGTTAAGTCGAACCTTTTTTTACATTTTGCAGAAAACGCCCTATATTTTTATCCGAACTAACCCGCAGTCCCTCTTTTAAGTGACTATGGACCGTTATTTTCCAATTTTACATAAAACCCCTTTCATACGATCAAATTCTAATCAAGGTAGCCAGTAAAAAAACATATAAAAAGGTTCTGCAGGGAATCCTCGCATGGGCCGGCCCAAGCATAGGGACCAGCTATACTACGCTCTGCTCGGTGGAAATTAAAAGCACCTCCATTTGGGCCAGCCCATGGGCGGGGGCCTGTTGTTTAGTTTTTTAATTATTATTTATCTGTTTCTTTTTATTTTTTCTATTTCAAATAAATGAATAAAAACTTTAGAAATACAAAAACTTATATTTACATAAATGATTGATAAAACATAAAATGTTTCGAATTCAAAAATTGTTAGGGATTTTTGTAAAAATATTTGCATATTAAAAGAATCGTAATTTTGGAGAGAACATTCATGAATCAAAAAAAGTCTATCATTTGAGCAATTTCTTTAATGCAATTCAAAAAAGTTCGATAATTCAAAAATGAATTATTCGCCAATTCACAAGAAAATACTTGAAAATAGTTCGTAATATAAAATATTGTTTGGAATTTAAAAATGTTTATAAATAGTAAAAAATGTTTTCGATTTTAAAAATGTTCCCAAATTTGTAAAAATGTTCACGAATGATCGAATGTATGCAGTTCAACAGTAATGCTTCTTAGTCTTTCAGATTTTATACCTGAGTGAATTTTTGAAGAATTAATTGTCAGGGTGGATCGGAGTATTGTAGTATATTTTAAAAAATATTTCTTGAAATTGAGAATAATTCTTTGAGTTACCAAGTTTTTTGACAACCATGATATTTTTTAGAAAATATGAACATTGTTTCAACTTATGAATTGTGAATAAAATTAAAAGAAGAAATATTTTCTTCCATTTGTGGACAAATTTTTGAAATCATGCGATGAGATATGAACATAATATGATCATCGACACTGAAGATGGTGGGTTTTTTCTCTCGTTGCAACGCACGGGCCCTTTTGCTAATCTTTACCTACTAATAAAGCACGGATAACTTCTGTCGTACGTCGTCGGCAGTTTTGCAGAAAACCCACTTCATTTCTGGGTATTCAACCCGCAGTCCCTATGTGGATCTGGAAAAAAAACGTTTCCTCTCTCCCTCACTCGGTCTCCCTCTTCCCTGCTGCGAGGCTGCCGCCATGGGAGCCCGAGCTCAAAGCTCTGCCGTCGGCCACCTCGCGCCCGTCTCTGGCCAGATCCGAGCTGGAGCCGCTCGGATCTGTTGACCCCAACCCGGATCCATCTCGCCCCGGCCTTCTCCGGCCTCGCCTCGCGAGGGTCTGCGCTGGGGAGTCGTGTGCTGTGAGGGAGGGGAGAGGCACGTCGCGCGCGAGTCCGCGTCGTGGGCAGCTCCTGCTCCTGGTGGCGTCGTCGCGGGCTCACGGTGCCCGCCGCCGCCGCCTGCGCTGCCGTGAGCCGGATCTTCGGCGGCAGCTGGTGCTGCGACGTGCTCACGGGAGGCGGCGGGGTCGGTGATGGAGTTGGAGCCGACACGGGCGGCATGTCGGCGTCGTTGGGGTCGCGGAGGAGGGGGAGGCTGAGGGACGGCTCCTGCTCCGGCGGCTTCGGCCCGCGGCGGAGGAGGCGGCGGAGCGGCTTGGTCTCCGTCGAGGAAGAGGAGGAAGACGACGCCGACGCCGACGCCTGCTGCTTGAAGAACCCCTACTGGGACCCGAGCAGCCCTGCCGCAAACAGCACGACCGACCCCACCTTGTCGGCCCACGCGGGCGTTGCTGTCGAGCGAACATGGTGCTGGTTGTCGTTGGGGAGGACGCCCTTGCTCCGGTATGGGAGGACCGGGAGGACGAGAAGGCGGACTCCATGGGCGCGTGCTCCGGTAAGGGAGGCCACCCTTGCTGCACTCGTGGGCATTGTTGAGGGTGGAAGGGGATATAGCTTCAGGTGGGTACGCCGGCCGCCAGCGCCGGCTGCGAGCATGCGTCGTTGTGACCATTCGGCCTCTGTCAATACTCTCCGGATGCTGTTCTGGACAACCAAACAGCTCAGTTTAGTTGTGGCAAAGTTAGCTTTAAACCAAAACAAGTCCTAACTAGCATGTAGTGCATTTTTCTTCACTTTTGGATTCAGTATTCTTCTCACGGAAATACAGAATACACCAAATTCCTTGATTGACTACTCTAGATTGCGATATGTTGTCTGTCAGGGGCTAACAATCTGGTACCAATTGAAATTGCTCTCAAAATTGCAACCAAAATTAAGATGAACAAGAGGTTCTCCGCATACATAGTGCTTCCTATGTGGCCTGAGGGTAAACCAACTGGTCTCATAGCACAAAGAATTCTTTACTGGCAGGTTAGATTGGGCACCTTTGTCTGTGCCATGTTACTTGTGTATTCATTATGGAGCATCTCGGTTCACTTATATTGAATCACTAATTTTCTGTCTTCGTCTGGCATTGTAAAAGAAAACAATGCAAATGATGTATGAGATAATATATAGAGCCCTGAAAGAAGCAGGTTTGGATGAAGTATATGAGCCTCAGGATTATTTGATCTTTTGTCTTGCAACCGTGAAGTTTCTGACAGTCCTAGCGCTTCAACACATCAGATAGTCCTGAGGTGAGAATGATGTCTTGTTTTCCTTTTTTTAAACACACCATGCTTGTGATCGCTGGCTGTTTTGATTCATCCCAGGAAGGTTGAAATATTAGTTTTCAGTTGTAACATAGCAGTAGAGTAGTTAGACTTAGATGCGTTGAGTTTAATGACCTTCACCTGGACAGAACTTGACAGTTCTGTGTTTATCTCAGAAAAGTACCGACATGGTTGTATTAGCCTCTATGATCCATGGTGCACGACAATGCCAAAGCTTCAGATTTTTTTTTGTCTCTTGCTGAAGTGAGATGCAAGCAGGAGGCCGCCAATACCCCCATGCAAGCATACTAATTTTAGATTAACATAGGATTGACGTTTGATAGCCCTATATGCGGGTTTTGGAGGATGCCCTGCATGCAGCCCCTACATGCATCCTTAGTGCAGATGGGTTTTACTTTTATTATCCATATGACACTAATTATGAAAGGGAGATTGGTACCAGGTCTTGTGTTTTTATCATATTTTCTTTGACCTTGGACATCTATACCTACTTGTCGGGTGGATCGAAATATTATAGTACATTTAAAAAAATCTTGAAATTCAGAATAATTCTTGGAGTTACCAAGTTTTTTGACAACCATGATATTTTTTAAAAAAATATGAACATTGTTTCAACTTGTGAATTGTGAATAAAATTAAAATAAGAAATATTTTCTTGCATTTGTGAACAAATTTTCGAAATCATGCGATAAGATATGAATATAATGTGGTCATCACCATTGAAGATAGTGGTTTTTTTTCTCCCGTTGCAACGCACGGGCCCTTTTGCTAGTCTATACCTAATAATAAAGAGGCTATTGCTTCTGTCGGAAAACCCACCGCGGCATTTTTATAAAAAAACATATAATTTTTGTTATTCAACCCGCGCTCCATCATTTATCTGGAACGCAAAAAGATAAAAACGATTCGCTGCAAAAATTATACCCGTACGCATTGCCTCCTCCCGTCGATCCTGGGCCACCCTGGCCTGTGCCCAAGCCGCCGCCACACCACTCGCCGCCGCGGCCGACCTCAACCGCCACCGCTGCCGATCTCAACCCACCCGCCTCCGCGGTCGTACCTCTCCCCGCTCACTGCCCCCATTGCGGCGCTCGAGCGCATCGCGTCGACCCTGGTCCACCCTGGCCCGTGCCCAGGCCGCTGCCACACCACTTGCCGTCGCGGCCGACCTCAACCACCACCGTTGTCAATCTCAACCCACCCGCCTCCGCGGCCGTACCTCTGCCCGCTTACTGCCCCCGTTTCGGCGCTCGAGCACAGCTTCTGGATCAAATCAACGCGACAGCTACAGTGACTTGGGATGATGCGTCTGCTCGATGCAGAACGGCGGCGGCGCACGGATAAGGCGCGGCGGAGCGAAGTACTTGCAAGTGGAGGCGGGCCTCCATTGCTCACATGGGAAACTCCGAGGTTATGACGCGGCAACGGCGACTCCTTATGGCCAGATAGAGGCGCCTAACCCTTGCTCCCCTCATCGTATCCCCTCCTCCGGCAGGAACTCATCATCTGGTGAGATCCCCTCCCCATGCCTCCAACCGTGTGGCAAGCACCGGCAAGAAATTTTGTTTTGTGGAGATTTGTTTGCTGATGAATGAATGTATTGAATGTAAGATTGTATTGTTGTAGAGACAGAGAATGGAACACCACCTTCAGTTTGTCATCTGATCCCACATTCTCTACCCCATGAGTGAAATAGATAACAGTCCATTGATCAATTCACGTAGCCTCTTTATTTTGTTTTGCTTGTCTTGCTCAATTTCTCATCATGGTGGAATTAACAATGAACGGGTTGATTTCTCAACAAAATAGGATAGAACTGACTACATTAGTTAGTTAGCTTATTATTTTAATAAATCAAAATGATTATAAAAAAAATTTAAAAGCGTGTGGTGTTTTTTTCTCCCGTTGCAACGCACGGGCCCTTTTGCTAGTAATAATAAAGCATGGATCGCTTCTTACCACCTTAATTTCGCCCTTTTTCGTCCGTCCACCACGTTCATACTATTATTATTATTTGCACTTGCTTCTTCCAATTTATATATATGACTTCAACTTCTTTGGGTATCGAGGAGGTGTTTCGGGAATCAATAAGCGGAGGGGGATACAGACGCTGAAATAGAAAAGGAAAGAGGAGGATCGACTGTTCTTGCTGAAGGAAAGAGGAGCATTCAGAGATGTATGGTGGCATCGCCAGTACGCCATGATAGCTGCGGGACTGTGGACGGCCAAGGACAACACCATGATGTATGGCGATGCCACCAGGGACGACATGCTACGGCCACTGTGCATCCCTCGCTTGGGGCTGGCTGGCTCCTCGATCGGTTCATGCCGCACTTGATATATTTTTTAGCAACTCATGGCGTACTGGCTTGGAGCTCCATGGGTCGAATAGCTGGTTGCATGTCCCATTTAGACAAGGGAAACGCTTGCAGCCGGAGCCGGCGCTCGCTGCCCGCGCGGCTGCCTCGTCAGGGCATGCAACATTATTTCGTTTAGATTTACTACAACCACGTTTAAATTTGCTACAAGCGTTTCTTTTTTTGCTACAATTTGTTTATTAAAAAAGTTGTATCCATGTTTGATTGTAACTCGAGTTCGTTGAAAAAAAAAATCTACACCGCGGTTTGATTTTTGCTACAACCGTGTTAATTTTTTTCTACAACCGGTATCATTTTTTGCTGCAATAGTTCATTAAAAAAGTTGCATACACGTTCGTCAGAGTTGGAATCCGAATTCACCAGATTGTTTTGTTACAACCCTTATTTTATTTTGCTATCACGCATCATCAGCTTCATTTTTTTGTTACGACCACGTTGATATATTTTTTTCTATAACTATATTTTTGTTGCAACCGTGAACAAAAATTGCTGCATCATGGACGGAATTTATTGCATCGGAAATTTTGCTGCATGGAGATTGAACGGTGCGGCTCGCATACAGTTGGCGGATCGGGCAGCCCGCGCACGGCCGACAGAACGATTCGGCCGACACAGAGCACTGCCCTTTAGACCATCAACCCGGCCTTTCATTTGTTCTATGTTTTATTTTTCATAAAACGGTTGGCTAGCTAGCCAGAGCAAACCATTTTTTCCCGATAAGGGGCGTTTTATTACTTAAAAGGCTTAAGCATTACACCCGGCCGCTGCATAACTGGAATGCACACAGCCAAACAAAGTTCACTCGCACAAAATAAAAAATAAAAAAAATACAAAGAAACATGTAGAGTCTGTATAACGCCTAAGCCATAGGAGGGCCAATCCTAATGCTGCTACCCATGTTGGGTAAATGTATCCCTCGCCGTAACTTCCAATCGTGTACACACCTCCGTAAATAGGTCTCGATTCTCCATACGTTGTAGAGACGACCATAAACGAAGCGTCCCAGTACATCTGTAGATAACCTGCATAAGAAAAGTACTTTTACAATTAAAAACCTTATCATTTCTACATAGCCAAAGCGACCAAATAACGGCAAACGCTCCCACCCTTAGAAGAGTTCTAAACCTGTGTTCAATCCCATGTAACCAGTTGCCAAATATATTAGCAACACTACAAAACACATTGCGTAATTTCATGCCAATTTCTCTTAATAAGGTTATCTTTAGTAAGAATGAGTCCGCGACGAAGATACCATGCAAAGATTTTATTCTTAAGAGGTATCTTCATGGTCCAAATCTTCTTGTTATTATCAACTCGCATATCAGATTGGAGCAAAGCTTTGTACATGGACTCCATCGAGAATTGTCCATTTCCATGTAGATTCCAACGAAATACATCGGACCCTTGTGACAGTTCCACCGTGGACAACCGTTGAAGCAGAGTGTTCCACGATTGTAGTCTGGGTCCAATTAAATTTCTTCTGAACGACACATTTGGCGGAAATGATTCCAAAACCATGGCGATGGTATCTCCCTTGTGACGCACAATATTGTACAAAGCTAGATATTGTTCCCGGAGTGAAGCATTCCCTAGCCACTTATCCTCCCAGATTCTAATTTCCGAGCCATCCTTAATCGAGAAGGTTCCATAGCGGAAGAAATATTTCTTCGTAGCCATTAAGCCTGCCCAAAAATGAGAGTCCCCAGGCTTTCAGTATACCTGGGATATTGCCTTTGAACCCACATATTTTCTCTTTAGTAGGGTTTGCCATACACCGTCATCTATCAATAACTTAAACAGCCATTTGCCAAGTAGGGCCCTATTTTTGACCTCAAGGTCATGAATGCCCAACCCGCCTTGGTCTTTGGGACGGCAAACCACACTCCATTTAGCCGGTCGATATTTCTTTCTCTCGCTATCTCCTTGCCGAAAGAATCTTGATCGGAAGTAATCCAATCTATGTAATACTCCTTTCGGCAGCTGAAAGAAGGAAATCATATATAGTACCATATTGCTTAGTACTGAGTTTATGAGGACCAATCTTCCGCCTAGAGATAGCATTTCCCTTTCCAACTACTTAGTCTTTTTTGCATTCTCTCCTCGACATGTTTCCATTCAACAATTGTGAGTCTCCGATAGTGTATCGGTATCCCCAAATATGTGATCGAAAACTGTCCCAACCTGCATCCGAACAGGTCAGCGTACAGATGGGCCTCGTTCTGAGCCTCGCCAAAACAAAACAATTCACTTTTATGAAAGTTGATCTTAAGACCTGAGAGTTGCTCGAATGCTGATAAAATTACTTTCAGATTCCTTGCTTTCTCTAGGTCAAGATCTATGAAGAGAATCGTATCGTCAGCATATTAAAGGATAGAGAGGCCAACATCCACAAGATGATTCACTACCCCATCAATTTGGCCATCAACTTTGGCACGCTCAATCATGACAGCTAACATATCCGCCACTATATTAAATAGCATGGGCGATATTGAGTCACCCTGTCTCAATCCTTTTTTCATTTGGAAATAGGGGCCCACGTCATCATTGACTTTAATGGCCACGCTACCTCCAAAAACGAAACTATGGATCATAGCTCGCCACTCTGCACAAAAACCTTTCATTCTGAGAGCCTGCTGAAGGAAGGTCCATTTGACTTTGTCATAAGCCTTTTCAAAGTCGATTTTAAGTACCACCCCATTCAACTTTTGTCGATGCAGTTCGTGGACTATTTCATGAAGGATAACAACTCCATCTAGGATGTTTCTTCCTTGCATAAAAGCGGTCTGTGAAGGCCGAACCACATGTTCAGCAACCGAATTTAGCCTAATCGTCGCAACCTTCGTGAATATTTTAAAGCTAACATTAAGGAGGCAGATAGGTCTATACTGTTGTATCCTTTCTGCCTCATTAACCTTAGGTAATAAAATAATCTCACCGAAGTTTAAGCGAAACCATTCTAGCTGGTCAACATGGAGGTAGCCAAACAAAAGCAAGAGGTCCGATTTGATGACTTCCCAAAAGTTCTGATAGAACTCTGCAGGAAAACCATCCGGACCAGGGGCTTTGTTGTGCTCCATTAGGAAAACCGCCTTTCTAACTTCCTCCTCAGAATATGGAGCTGTTAGAAGGCTATTTTCCTCATCAGAGACCTGGGGGATGTCTTCTGTTCGGGACTCATCCATCGAGAAGTTTCCTTCCTTTGGGGCTCCAAACAGGTTTTTATAGTAATTAGTGATATAAGATTGAAGTTGCTCATGCCCCTCTATCGTGCCCTCCTCCTGATGTAGGGTATGAATAATTTTCTTCCGGTGTCTACCATTGGCAACACCATGAAAGTATCTAGTATTCGAATCACCATTCAGAATAAACTGAGAGTTTGAATGATGGTACCATTTGATCTCCTCCTCACGCAGCATGCGAGCTATCTGTGCATTCGATTGACTCTTGATGTCGATTTCATGCACAGATAAAGGTCTGACCTCTGCTAGAGCTTCTAATTCATCAATAATAGATGAAAGACAAAGCTTCTCTTTTTTGAGGATATCCGCCGTATGCCTAGCCCAACCACTTAGGAATTTACGCATTACACGTATTTCGTTATTCTATTTTTGTATTGGGGTATGTCCGGCAACCGGGTTTTCCCACACCTCCCTGGCCATGTCATGAAAGCCATCCCGATGCAACCAACCAAGTTCAAACTTGAACTTTCATCTCTGCTGTGGGCGTGGCAAACTAGTAGTCAAGAGGATGGGTGCATGGTCGGAAAGAGCCTCGATGCGAGGTAGAGCACGAACAGAAACCATAGGGAATTTGAATTCCCAGTTGGTATCCATTAAAACGCGATCTAGTTTCTCATATGTCGGCTCTGGAAGGTTATTAGCCCAAGTGAACTGTCTTCCAATCATAGAAACCTCTCGCAGATCAAGACTGTCGATGACAGCATTGAAAAGTAAAGGACAATGATCATCAAACCTGCCTCGACTTTTCTCATTTGGAAATCGTAGCAAATTGAAATCACCACCAATAAGAATGGGATATGGATTATCTTTTGCCAGATTAACCAATTCACAGAGGAAGTCGGCCTTGAACTCATCCTGGGCTGCACCATACACGGCTACGAGAATCCATGTGAAGTTGTCGGCCTTGTTGCGAATATGGAGCTTAATGTGAAACTCATCATCCGAACGAGCCAAAACATCCATAGTCCCTGTGTTTACGCCAAGTAAAATGCCCCCAGAACGACCTCTAGGCGATCGTGAAATCCAAGTGAAGTCTATCCCGCCAGAAAGACGGTTAAGCAGACTTACTGAAAAATCACGTCTCCCCGTTTCAGAGATAGCCAAAAAGTCTAAATTGTATTCCCTATTACATTCCGCAATAAATAGATGCTTAGCCAAGTCACCAAGACCTCTGCTATTAAAGAACATGCCATTCATGAGGAACCAATAGGAGATTTAGAAAATTTCGCCCTCTTTGAGGTTTTGCGACCTTTTTTTGAACGGGAGGACTTTGATTTACGTCCGGAAGCTCTAAGCTCACTCAATGAACTAAGTCCGGGTTCATCTAAGCCCACATCCAAAACCTCTCCAACTAAATGAGAGAGTAACTGACCATCTGATGTGGCATGCAGCTCCTTCTCATCTAGATGTGAGACAAAAAACTTGCTAGAAACTCGTGGAGTAACCTTCAAACGGTCATATTCCAAATGCCTCAAAGCGTTTGTCGAAACAAAAATATCCTTCTCGTTACTTCCTAGACTAACACCCACATTATTCAACTTAGAAACGATGGTTGTCGCGGAAAATGATAAAAAGGATTTGGATGATGACATAATACCTTGGTTGTCGAGGTTCAGCGCTGCTTTACGCCGCATAGCCTTGGCCAAGGAGTCCTCATCAGTGTCTCACATCCCGTCGTCGGCAACCGTATGCCGATTACTGTTGGAATTATGCCCTAGAGGCAATAATAAATGTATAGTTATTATTATAATTCCTGTATCAAGATAATAGTTTATTATCCATGCTATAAATGTATTGAATGAAGACTCATTTACATGTGTGGATACATAGACAAAACACCGTCCCTAGCATGCCTCTAGTTGGCTAGCCAGTTGATCGATGATAGTCAGTGTCTTCTGATTATGAACAAGGTGTTGTTGCTTGATAACTGGATCACGTCATTGGGAGAATCACGTGATGGACTAGACCCAAACTAATAGACGTAGCATGTTGATCGTGTCATTTTGTTGCTACTGTTTTCTGCGTGTCAAGTATTTATTCTTATGACCATGAGCTCATATAACTCACTGACACCGGAGGAATGCTTTGTGTGTATCAAACGTCGCAACGTAACTGGGTGACTATAAAGATGCTCTACAGGTATCTCCGAAGGTGTTAGTTGAGTTAGTATGGATCAAGACTGGGATTTGTCACTCCGTGTGACGGAGAGGTATCTCGGGGCCCACTCGGTAATACAACATCACACACGAGCCTTGCAAGCAATGTAACTTAGTGTAAGTTGCGGGATCTTGTATTACGGAACGAGTAAAGAGACTTGCCGGTAAACGAGGTTGAAATAGGTATACGGATACTGACGATCGAATCTCGGGCAAGTAACATACCGAAGGACAAAGGGAATAACATGCGGGATTATACGAATCCTTGGCACTGAGGTTCAAACGATAAGATCTTCGTAGAATATGTAGGATCCAATATGGGCATCCAGGTCCCGCTGTTGGATATTGACCGAGGAGTCTCTCGGGTCATGTCTACATAGTTCTCGAACCCGCAGGGTCTGCACACTTAAGGTTCGACGTTGTTTTATGCGTATTTGAGTTATATGGTTGGTTACCGAATGTTGTTCGGAGTCCCGGATGAGATCACGGACGTCACGAGGGTTTCCGGAATGGTCCGGAAACGAAGATTGATATATAGGATGACCTCATTTGATTACCGGAAGGTTTTCGGAGTTACCGGGAATGTACCGGGAATGACGAATGGGTTCCGGGAGTTCACCGGAGGGGGGCAACCCACTCCGGGGAAGCCCATAGGTATTTGGGGGGGTCACACCAGCCCTTAGTGGGCTGGTGGGACAGTCCACCAATCCCCTATGCGCCAAGGGAGAAAAAATCAAAGGAAAGAAAAAAAAAAAGGAGAAGTGGGAAGGGGGAAGGACTCCCTCCCACCAAACCAAGTAGGACTCGGTTTGGGGGGGGAGAGTCCTCCCCCCTGGCTCGGCCGACCCCTTGGGGGTCCCTTGGACCCCAAGGCAAGGTATCCCTCCCTCCTCCTATATATATGGGGCTTTTAGGGCAGATTTGAGACGACTTTCTCACAGCTGCCCGACCACATACCTCCATAGTTTTTCCTCTAGATCGTGTTTCTGCGGAGCTCGGGCGGAGCCCTGCTGAGACAAGATCATCACCAACCTCCGGAGCGCCGTCACGCTGCCGGAGAACTCTTCTACCTCTCCGTCTCTCTTGCTGGATCAAGAAGGCCGAGATCATCGTCGAGCTGTACGTGTGCTGAACGCGGAGGTGCCGTCCGTTCGGTACTAGATCGTGGGACTGATCGCGGGATTGTTCGCGGGGCGGATCGAGGGACGTGAGGACGTTCCACTACATCAACCGCGTTCTCTAACGCTTCTGCTGTACGATCTACAAGGGTACGTAGATCACTCATCCCCTATCGTAGATGGACATCACCATGATAGGTCTTCGTGCGCGCAGGAAATTTTTTGTGTCCCATGCGACGTTCCCCAACAGTGGCATCATGAGCTAGGTTCATGCGTAGATGTCTTCTCGAGTAGAACACAAAAGGTTTTGTGGGCGGTGATGTGCGTTTTGCTGCCCTCCTTAGTCTTTTCTTGATTCCGCGGTATTGTTGGATTGAAGCGGCTTGGACCGACATTACTCGTACGCTTACGAGAGACTGGTTTCATCGTTACGAGTAACCCCCTTTGCTCAAAGATGACTGGCAAGTGACGGTTTCTCCAACTTTAGTTGAATCGGATTTGACCGAGGAGGTCCTTGGATGAGGTTAAATAGCAACTCATATATCTCCGTTGTGGTGTTTGCGTAAGTAAGATGCGATCCTACTAGATACCCTTGGTCACCACGTAAAACATGCAACAACAAAATTAGAGGACGTCTAACTTGTTTTTGCAGGGTATGATTGTGATGTGATATGGCCAATGATGTGATGTGATATATTGGATGTATGAGATGATCATGTTGTAATAGAAATATCGACTTGCACGTCGATGGTACGGCAACCGGCAGGAGCCATAGGGTTGTCTTTATACTAACATATGTGCTTGCAGATGCGTTTACTATTTTGCTAGGATGTAGCTTTAGTAGTAATAGCATAAGTAGCACGACAACCCCGATGGCAACACGTTGATGGATGATCATGGTGTGGCGCCGGTGACAAGAAGATCGTGCCGGTGCTTTGGTGATGGAGATCAAGAAGCACGTGATGATGGCCATATCATGTCACTTATGAAATGCATGTGATGTTAATCCTTTTATGCACCTTATTTTGCTTAGAACGACGGTAGCATTATGAGGTGATCTCTCACTAAAATTTCAAGACGAAATTGTGTTCTCCCCGACTGTGCACCGTTGCTACAGTTCGTCGTTTCGAGACACCACGTGATGATCGGGTGTGATAGACTCAACGTTCACATACAACGGGTGCAAAACAGTTGCGCACGCGGAACACTCGGATTAAGCTTGACGAGCCTAGCATGTGCAGACATGGCCTCGGAACACATGAGACCGAAAGGTCGATCATGAATCATATAGTGGATATGATTAGCATAGGGATGCTTACCACTGAAACTACTCTCGACTCACGTGATGATCGGACTTGGGATAGTGTAAGTGGATCATGAACCACTCAAATGACTAGAGAGATGTACTTTTTGAGTGGGAGTTTAGCATGTAATTTGATTAAGTTGAACTCTAATTATCTTGAACATAGTCTAAGTCCACTTTGAATATATTTGTGTTGTAGATCATGGCTCACGCAAGTGTCATCCTCAATTTTAATACGTTCCTAGAGAAAGCTAAGTTGAAAGATGATGGAAGCAACTTTGTAGACTGGGCTCGTAATCTTAAGCTAATCTTACAAGCTGGAAAGAAGGATTATGTCCTTAATGCTGCGCTAGGAGATGAACCACCCGCTACGGCTGATCAGGATGTTAAGAACGCTTGGTTGGCGCGTAAGGAGGACTACTCAATAGTTCAATGTGCAGTCTTGTATGGCTTAGAACCGGGACTTCAACGTCGCTTTGAGCGTCATGGAGCATTTGAGATGTTCCAGGAGTTGAAGTTTATCTTTCAGAAGAACGCCCGGATCGAGAGGTATGAGACCTCCGATAAATTCTATGCTTGCAAGATGGAGGAAAACTCGTCTGTCAGTGAACATGTGCTCAAAATGTCTGGGTACTCAAACCGTCTAGCTGAACTGGGGATTGAACTCCCGCAAGAAGCTATCACTGACAGAATCCTTCAATCACTGCCGCCAAGCTATAAAGGCTTTGTGTTGAACTACAACATGCAAGGGATGAACAAGTCTCCCGGCGAGTTGTTTGCGATGCTGAAAGTCGCAGAGTCTGAACTCCGTAAAGAGCATCAAGTGTTGATGGTGAGCAAGACCACTAGTTTCAAGAGAAACGGCAAAGGCAAGAAGGGCAATTCGAAGAAGAGCGGCAAGCCTGTTGCCAATCCGCCGAAGAAACCCAAGGCTGGACCTAAGCCTGAAACAGAGTGCTTCTATTGCAAGGGTATGGGTCACTGGAAGCGCAATTGCCCCAAGTATCTGGCAGATAAGAAGGCGGGCAAAGAAAAATCAGGTATATTTGATATACATGTTATTGATGTGTACTTAACCGGCTCTCGTAGTAGTGCCTGGGTATTCGATACCGGTTCTGTTGCTCACATTTGCAACTCGAAGCAGGAACTGCGGAATAGACGAAGGCTGGCGAAAGACGAAGTGACGATGCGCGTAGGAAACGGTTCCAAGGTTGATGCAATCGCCGTCGGCACAGTGTCACTTCAACTACCATCGGGATTAGTGATGAACGTAAATCATTGTTATTTAGTGCCTGCGTTGAGCATGAACATTATATCTGGATCTTGTTTATTGCGAGACGGTTACTCTTTTAAGTCTGAGAATAATGGTTGTTCTATTTCTATGAGTAACATCTTTTATGGTCATGCACCGAATGTGAGAGGATTGTTCATATTGAATCTTGATAGAGATACGCATATACATAACATTGAGACCAAAAGAGTTAGAGTAAACAATGATAGCGCCATATTTTTGTGGCACTGCCGCTTGGGTCATATTGGTGTAAAGCGCATGAAGAAACTCCATACTGATGGACTTTTAGAGTCACTTGACTTTGATTCACTTGACACGTGCGAACCATGCCTCATGGGCAAGATGACTAAAACTCCATTCTCCGGAACAATGGAGCGTGCAAGTGACTTGTTGGAAATCATACATACCGATGTGTGTGGTCCAATGAGCGTGGAGGCACGCGGCGGATATCGTTATTTTCTCACCTTCATTGACGATTTAAGTAGATATGGTTATGTCTACTTGATGAAGCACAAGTCTGAAACATTTGAAAAGTTCAAGCAATTTCAGAGTGAAGTGGAAAATCATCGTAACAAGAAGATCAAGTTCCTACGGTCTAATCGTGGGGGTGAATATCTGAGTTTCGAGTTTGGTACTCACTTAAGACAATGTGGAATTGTTTCGCAGTTAACACCGCCTGGAACACCACAGCGTAATGGTGTGTCCGAACGTCGTAATCGTACTTTGTTAGAAATGGTGCGATCTATGATGTCTCTTACTGATTTGCCGTTATCATTTTGGGGTTATGCATTAGAAACAGCTGCATTCACTTTAAATAGGGCACCATCGAAATCCGTTGAGACGACACCATACGAACTGTGGTATGGCAAAAGGCCAAAGTTGTTGTTTCTTAAAGTTTGGGGATGTGATGCTTATGTCAAAAAGCTTCAGCCTGAAAAGCTGGAACCCAAAGCGGAAAAGTGCGTCTTCATAGGTTACCCAAAAGAGACAGTTGGGTACACCTTCTATCTCAAATCCGAGGGCAAAGTGTTTGTTGCTAAGAACGGAACTTTTCTCGAGAAGGAGTTTCTCTCGAGAGAATTGAGTGGGAGGAAGATAGAACTTGACGAGGTTGTCGAACCTCTCATCCCTCTGGATGGTGGCGCAGGGCAAGGGGAAACCTCTGTCATTGCGACGCCGGTTGAGGAGGAAGTTAATGATGATGATCATGAAACTCCAGTTCAAGTTTCTGTTGAACCACGCAGGTCGACGAGATCACGTGCTGCTCCAGAGTGGTACGGTAATCCCGTCTTATCAATCATGTTGTTAGACAACAATGAACCTGCAAATTATGAAGAAGCAATGGTGGGCCCAGATTCCAACAAATGGCTAGAAGCCATGAAATCCGAGATAGGATCCATGTATGAGAACAAAGTGTGGACTTTGGAGATACTGCCTGAAGGCCGCAAGGCTATTCAGAACAAATGGATCTTTAAGAAGAAGACGGACGCTGACGGTAATGTGACCGTTTATAAAGCTCGACTTGTGGCAAAGGGTTTTTCACAAGTTCCAGGAATTGACTACGATGAGACTTTCTCTCCCGTAGCGATGCTTAAGTCCGTCAGAATCATGTTAGCAATAGCTGCATTTTTCGATTATGAAATCTGGCAGATGGATGTCAAAACGGCGTTCCTTAACGGTTTCCTTAAGGAAGAGTTGTATATGATGCAACCCGAAGGTTTTGTCGATCCTGAAAATGCTGACAAGGTGTGCAAGCTCCAGCGATCCATTTATGGACTGGTGCAAGCATCTCGGAGTTGGAACAAGCGCTTTGATGAGGTGATCAAAGCATTTGGGTTTATACAAGTGGTTGGAGAATCTTGTATTTACAAGAAAGTGAGTGGGAGCTCTGTGGCGTTTCTAATATTATATGTGGATGACATATTACTGATTGGAAACAACGTAGAGCTTTTGGAAAGCATAAAAGGTTACTTGAATAAAAGTTTCTCTATGAAGGACCTAGGAGAAGCTGCTTACATTCTAGGCATTAAGATCTATAGGGATAGATCAAAACGCCTGATAGGACTTTCACAAAGCACATACCTTGATAAAGTTTTGAAGAGGTTCAAAATGGAACAGTCCAAGAAAGGGTTCTTGCCAGTGTTACAAGGTACGAGATTGAGTAAGACTCAGTGCCCAGCAACTGATGAAGATAGAGAGCATATGCACTCCATCCCCTATGCTTCAGCCATAGGCTCTATCATGTATGCAATGCTGTGCACTAGACCGGATGTTAGCCTGGCCATAGGTATGGCAGGTAGGTTCCAGAGTAATCCAGGAGTGGATCACTGGACGGCGGTCAAGAATATCCTGAAGTACCTGAAAAGGACTAAGGAGATGTTTCTCGTGTATGGAGGTGACGAAGAGCTCGCCGTAAAAGGTTACGTCGATGCAAGCTTTGACACAGATCCGGACGACTCTAAGTCGCAAACCGGATACGTATTTATTCTTAATGGGGGTGCAGTAAGCTGGTGCAGTTCCAAGCAAAGCGTCGTAGCAGATTCTACATGTGAAGCGGAGTACATGGCTGCCTCGGAGGCGGCTAAGGAGGGTGTCTGGATGAAGCAGTTCATGACGGATCTTGGAGTGGTGCCAAGTGCACTGGATCCAATAACCTTGTTCTGTGACAACACTGGTGCCATTGCCTTAGCAAAGGAACCGAGGTTTCACAAGAAGACCAGACACATCAAACGACGCTTCAACCTCATCCGCGACTACGTCGAGGAGGAGGACGTAAATATATGCAAAGTGCACACGGATCTGAATGTAGCAGACCCGCTGACTAAACCTCTTCCACGGCCAAAACATGATCGACACCAGAACTGTATGGGTGTTAGATTTATTACAATGTAATTCACATGGTGATGTGAGGGCTAGATTATTGACTCTAGTGCAAGTGGGAGACTGTTGGAATTATGCCCTAGAGGCAATAATAAATGTATAGTTATTATTATAATTCCTGTATCAAGATAATAGTTTATTATCCATGCTATAATTGTATTGAATGAAGACTCATTTACACGTGTGGATACATAGACAAAACACCGTCCCTAGCATGCCTCTAGTTGGATAGCCAGTTGATCGATGATAGTCAGTGTCTTCTGATTATGAACAAGGTGTTGTTGCTTGATAACTGGATCACGTCATTGGGAGAATCACGTGATGGACTAGACCCAAACTAATAGACGTAGCATGTTGATCGTGTCATTTTGTTGCTACTGTTTTCTGCGTGTCAAGTATTTATTCTTATGACCATGAGCTCATATAACTCACTGACACCGGAGGAATGCTTTGTGTGTATCAAACGTCGCAACGTAACTGGGTGACTATAAAGATGCTCTACAGGTATCTCCGAAGGTGTTAGTTGAGTTAGTATGGATCAAGACTGGGATTTGTCACTCCGTGTGACGGAGAGGTATCTCGGGGCCCACTCGGTAATACAACATCACACACGAGCCTTGCAAGCAATGTAACTTAGTGTAAGTT
The DNA here is from genome assembly GCF_904849725.1 of Hordeum vulgare subsp. vulgare. Taxonomy (NCBI): domain Eukaryota; kingdom Viridiplantae; phylum Streptophyta; class Magnoliopsida; order Poales; family Poaceae; genus Hordeum; species Hordeum vulgare. Next base: position 481,921,245 of record NC_058518.1, on the reverse strand, counting down.
GCGGGATCTTGTATTACGGAACGAGTAAAGAGACTTGCCGGTAAACGAGGTTGAAATAGGTATACGGATACTGACGATCGAATCTCGGGCAAGTAACATACCGAAGGACAAAGGGAATAACATGCGGGATTATACGAATCCTTGGCACTGAGGTTCAAACGATAAGATCTTCGTAGAATATGTAGGATCCAATATGGGCATCCAGGTCCCGCTGTTGGATATTGACCGAGGAGTCTCTCGGGTCATGTCTACATAGTTCTCGAACCCGCAGGGTCTGCACACTTAAGGTTCGACGTTGTTTTATGCGTATTTGAGTTATATGGTTGGTTACCGAATGTTGTTCGGAGTCCCGGATGAGATCACGGACGTCACGAGGGTTTCCGGAATGGTCCGGAAACGAAGATTGATATATAGGATGACCTCATTTGATTACCGGAAGGTTTTCGGAGTTACCGGGAATGTACCGGGAATGACGAATGGGTTCCGGGAGTTCACCGGAGGGGGGCAACCCACTCCGGGGAAGCCCATAGGTATTTGGGGGGGTCACACCAGCCCTTAGTGGGCTGGTGGGACAGCCCACCAATCCCCTATGCGCCAAGGGAGAAAAAATCAAAGGAAAGAAAAAAAAAGGAGAAGTGGGAAGGGGGAAGGACTCCCTCCCACCAAACCAAGTAGGACTCGGTTTGGGGGGGGAGAGTCCTCCCCCCTGGCTCGGCCGACCCCTTGGGGGTCCCTTGGACCCCAAGGCAAGGTCTCCCTCCCTCCTCCTATATATATGGGGCTTTTAGGGCAGATTTGAGACGACTTTCTCACGGCTGCCCGACCACATACCTCCATAGTTTTTCCTCTAGATCGTGTTTCTGCGGAGCTCGGGCGGAGCCCTGCTGAGACAAGATCATCACCAACCTCCGGAGCGCCGTCACGCTGCCGGAGAACTCTTCTACCTCTCCGTCTCTCTTGCTGGATCAAGAAGGCCGAGATCATCGTCGAGCTGTACGTGTGCTGAACGCGGAGGTGCCGTCCGTTCGGTACTAGATCGTGGGACTGATCGCGGGATTGTTCGCGGGGCGGATCGAGGGACGTGAGGACGTTCCACTACATCAACCGCGTTCTCTAACGCTTCTGCTGTACGATCTACAAGGGTACGTAGATCACTCATCCCCTCTCGTAGATGGACATCACCATGATAGGTCTTCGTGCGCGCAGGAAATTTTTTGTTTCCCATGCGACGTTCCCCAACAATTACTTCGATGGATAGGTGTTACTCCCGATGAAGGTAGTCGCACAAGGTTCGTTGCCGAAGGAGGGTATGAGGGTGGAGTAGCAATCCCCTCCACGACGGCCTCTGACGAAGTCGTGTGTGAAGACGCCGCTATCGGTGAAGAAGTAGCCACATACGTCGATTGTGCCGCGGCGGTCGCCAAGGAGTCTGACATGTCCACGGTCGCAGGCACCAATGGGTCCGTTATGACCGTTTTCACCAAAATTCAAGAAATTCCATTCCATCTATACGAGAAGTGTCGATCCCTTTTTTTAGAATAAAAGGGGGTTTGAGGGTGTCCCAGCCGGTTCCCCGCCGAGTGTGTTGATGCAGTCGTGGAGGGAACCGCAATGCCTGGGGTTGCAGTCGCCGCAGTGACCACGGAGTCTGCTGAGTTCATGATCGTCCTGGTGGCCGGCGCTGTCGTCGTGTGACCAGCCAGGATTGGTACCGTCTGCCTCGTCCTGATTGCCGAAGGGCCCCCAACTGATCCCACATGCACTGGCTTCGCAGCCGGAGGAGCAAGCTGACCCAACTTTGATCCATCCATGCATGTATTTGCATGTAGTACAGTCGCGTTGTTGTGTACACCATTCATACATGTATTTCCATGCAGTGCACGAGCTTGGATGTGTGCACCCGAACACGTCAGGTTGCCTGGCAGCTCAGCATCAGTAGCTTGAGGCGCCACTATACCTCTCGGGGTCTGCGGAGAGGAATTAAAAGGAGTCGCCGCCAAGACTACAGGGTCGGGTCTCTGTGCAGTCGGAGAAACAACGCTCGCTAGCCCACGTTGTTGCACTTGGTTCATTTGAACATCCTTAGTAGAAGCCGATTTAGATGACTGCATGTTGGAGGAGAGAGTAGCATGCTCGGAGGTATCCATGTCATCATCCCGCTCCTTTCGAGTGTTATCATCGTCTGCATCATCACTCTTTCGCCTCCAAATAAATGGGACAAAATCCGGATCTGGTATGAAGTCTGTCGGTTCCCTTCTCAACGTGAAAGCATAGCCTTTGAGTTTAACCACCACATCTGTGGAAAGGAAATGTCTAACATCATCTTTCTCCTTAAACAAAATCTGAGTGTTAGTCATGGCTACCAGGATACGGACAATTCCACGACGCCTCAGGCTGACGAGATCAACGTCCAAGGTCTTGCCCATTAAAGTGTCAATTGCCTAAAGGCCTAAGAAGTGACGAACTGTGTGAGGGACACCGTCAACATGAACCCAAACCTGCTGAAGTTCTAACTTATGTGGGATCTCCTGAGATTTCCATATATGTACGCATACATGTAGAAGAAAATTAGGCATTAGCCGACCGGACATGGCCGCCGCGAATTAATCAGCCGACCTGCTATACGGAGATGATGAGCTTATGAGGTTGGAGAGAAGGCTAGCAGCACGACAGCCGTCGTGGCCTGGAATTTTACAGAGATGTGAAGTCGATAAAGAAAGTGCTTTGAGATGGGTGCTAACATAGGTCTTATTATGTATATATAGCATATAAGCAAATAAACCCGATTTCATAAGGATTTTTCCGTTTCGTGGCAACGCCATCATGGACGACAAACTTCCCATGCACAACCAGTCCGGCTGCAATCCAAAAAAAATATACTCCCTCCGTTGCTAAATATAAGACATTTTAGAGTTTCCATCAGAAGACTACATACGGAGTAAAATGAGTGAATTTACATTATAAAATATGTCTATGTGCATTCATATGTAGTTTGTGGGGTAATCTCTAAAAGGTCTTATATTTAAGAACGGAAGGAGTAGCAAGTTACGCGCTCAAATACAACCTAAGTAGGTAAGATCACGCTCAGAAGGTAAAAAGGAGAGAGGAGATTTAGCATGCAATTGGAGTACTTTGTGAATGCACTAGCGATTCATGAGAGTGCACTCGGCAGAGCTCTACATCAGCGGCCGAGGTAAATTGGTCTTTTGTGAACATAAAAGTACTTTACATATTCAATTATTCAACTTTTATAAAATGGAAAATGGACATTTCATTTATAAATAATGCGCTATGAATATAGTTCTTCCTTATCTTATGTTGATCTATTCTGAAGGGATTGACATGTCTCCGGAGAAAAAAAACAATATAATGGACACCAACACAAATCCAATTCTATGAGGTCCATTCTTTTTATAACTGTAGCACTTCATACACATCGATTTTGAACGTTTAATATTGTTGGTAAATATATTACATGACTGATGCTCCGAGGAATGCATCGGTGACACACACGCGCGCACACATACAGAGAGAATATTTTAGTGAAGAAGAAAAAATATTGTCTTGATCCATTAGACTAGGGGAGTAAAAAATCTCCTTCTTCGCAAACTTTTTTATGTTTTTTCGTTGCAACGTATAGTCATTTTTGCTAGTTATATAGTACTCCCTCCATCCGGAAATATTTGTCCTAAAAATACATGTATCTAGATTTTTTTAGTTATAGATATATCCATTTTATTCATTTATAGGACAAGTATTTTCAGACAGAGGGAGTATCATTTAGATGAGATCTAGCCACTTCCTTAATAAAAGGCTAAGTTAATCCTACTTTCAGTACGACGACAAAATTGGGTCAAAATCTCAAATATGTTCTTCCTGCATTGCATGTACAGGAAAGAATTATGCTACCACGTGACTTGAGACAGACGTTTCTCTCGAACGCTCGCCTTTTGTTCCTTCCTTCCTCGCTCCTCCATGCTTTGCTCCAACTCTTCATCATCTCCCTCTTCCCGTCTCCAGAAACGAAGCTCCTCGCTGTCGCTGGCCGCCGCACCCGCACAGTCGCACACAGCTCCCCCTCGTCTCTCCTGCTCGCCAATGCCTCTCTCCCTGGCGCTGCTCCTCACTCTCGCCTCACTCCTCCTCCCGGCCGCGGTGGTCGCCGACGGCACCGTCCGGCGGCTGCTCCACGAGCCGCTCTTCCCCATCGAGTGGACCCCGCCCCCGTCGCCGCCTGCTTCCGCTCCGCCCCCGCCGGGCTTCAGCTCCGACCCCTCCACACCAGCCCCGCCCGACACGGTCACCCCGGCACCGCCGCAGCCCAGCACCGTCCCCGCCGTGGTCTCGTCCCCTGGAGGCCCCGCCCCGCGCGTCCACGGCGGCGGAGGCACCCCCAAGGCCGCCATAGTCGTCGCGTCCGCCGCCGCGGCGGCCTTTCTCGCCCTTTTCGCCTTCGCCGCCGCGTTCCTCCTCACCGGCCGCGTTCCGCGCCACCCGGTCCAGCCACGCGTCCCCGAGCACCCCGGCGGCCATACCCACGTGTCGGGGTCGTCGGGGCCCAGCGCCGCCGTAGCCGGCTCCTCCACGGCCTCCCACTACCGCAAGGCCCGGCACGAGCGCGCGCGGCGGGGCATTTGCCACGACGTCGACACCGTCCCGAGCCCGGAGCTCCGCCCGCTCCCGCCGCTGCGGCGAGAGTCCGACGCGGTGGTGGGCTCGTCCGAGGAGGAAGCGGCGTATTACACGCCGGGCCAGCGCTCCGCAGGGTCCGGCGGCGGCGAGGGCCGCGGGACATGGACCGAGGCAAGCGCGTCCAGCTCCAGCGCACGCACCACCACGGCCTCGCGCCTCAGCCTCCCCAGCCTCACCAGCGACTTCTTCCCCACGACACCGGTCGCCGCCGCAGCCTCTGCCTCCACCGCCGCGCCCCCTCCCGCTCCTCCGGTGCAACGGTCTCGCCGCACGACGCCGGGCACCCGCTTCTCGGCGGGGCCTGCGTCCGCCAACCCTCCACCACCGCAACCCCAAACATTCAACAACACAATATCCATGCGCCGGTCACTCAACCCGGCTCGAGCAGAGGATCCCAGCGTCGCCGTGCGTGCGGCGCCTGTCATGGCGATGATGAAGGAGAATGAGGAGGGGAGCAGCATGCGGATGCATGGCAACGACGGAGCCCGACCGGGGCTGAAGCCACTGCACCGGGAAAAGGTCCGCGGCGCGAGCTCCGATGAGAGCGACATGGTCTGGGGCGGTCACAAGTCCAACTCCTTCCAGTTAAGGATGCACACAGAATTGCAGACCAGATGCAGGATTTTTTGTGTAGGATCTGTGAATCTCACGGCAGTTTTCTTGCAGGTCGGAGGAGGACATGATCGAGGTGGTCGCCATGAACCACGCAGGGGCGAAGAGAGCTGGCATGTCGACGCAGCTTAGACGGGAGGAGAGGGTCCTTGACCCGGAGAAGGAAGAGAGCATTGCGATCCTGATGCGCGCGCTGAATGTCACGCCTGATGAGGTCTCGGATGCACTTTTAAATGGTGAGCGACCATCTTGCCTCTCTATTGATTGAAGTTGATTGATAATCATCGGCAAATACTATCTTGGAACGAGCTCTGGGATTTTTGCATGGAATTTCGGGTTCATGCCTGGCTGTGAATTTCAATTCTGTTTTTGTTTTCAACCGAGTTGCACGCGGCTCGGACCAAAGTTTCGGTGGAGAAATTGCACGGTTTTCAAGTCTGAAAGTTGCACAAATACTACTTTACTTTTGCAAATGTCTTGAGAAATTTTAAGGTGGACCACTTCATTATAGACCGTTGATTTGTGGTGATCTCATGGCCAGGATCTTGGGGCGTAATAGGTCAATTAAATCATTTAGAAGGAAATATTTGTCACACTTTCATGTGTACGGACATTACAAAAGAAAAATAATCACAATCAACCAGATGATCTCTCGCTCGTAAACCTGCTCCTTCGATCGGCATGTGCCCTCATGGGCCCGCCGCCGCATCCACCCGACCTTATCCTCTCCAACCCCTCTCCGTCGCCTTTTCCTCAATCAGCCGCGGGTCGTCTCTCTCCCTTTCGAGCATCTCACTCCCTCCTCTCTCTCCCTATCGTCTCTCAGATGCAGACCATCGGGGATGAAGTAGAGTCGGCCGTCGTCACTGCCGATGACTTGCTCCCCCTCCTTTCCTGCAAGCCCCATTGCCAAAAGTCATCATGAGGAGAGAGGAGTGTTTGCGTTGCAGCAAAGCATCAATGGAGGGTTGCCATGGCCGTCCGTGATGAAGGCTTCCGGTGCTCCGACGCGGTACCGTCGCGCCAGAGACCACGAACCATGAGTAGCTTCTACGTTGCCCACCGCATGCCATGACTGCCTTCGTGAGCTGTAATGGAGCGTCGCATGGTGCTGCGACGGTGACTGTGGCGAGTGGCCGACGGAGGCTTTGCAACTCTGTGATGTTGCCTTGAAGTTGTTCGAGCACCGTCGGTGTTACAGTGGAGCAACGCCGGGCCACCGGGAGGATAGTCATCGCTGCAATGAAGCATCACCGGAGTTGCAATGGAGCTTCGTCGGAGACGTCGATGCTGCAGTGGAGCTCAGCCGGATTTGCAGTGGAGCTTCGTCAGAGTCGTCGGTGTTGTGGTGGAGCTCGGCGGTAGTTGCAATAGAGTTTCGCCGGAGCATCGGTGTTGCATTGGAGCTCCATCGGGCTACAGTGGAGCTCATCGGGGCTACAACAGTGCTCGTTGGGGCTATAATAGAGCTCGCCAGACGCTATCAGTGTTGCATTGGAGCACCACACGGGGCTGCAATGGAGCTGCGTTGAAGTTGTGGTGTTTTGTTGCTGCCGTGGCGTTGGGGTGATCCAACGGCCCGAGGACACAGATCGGACGGCTGAACAGGAGAAATCATTCATCTCATTCATAGAGCGTCCTTACATAATTTGATATTTTTGCGGCGGCCACGCATGTTACCATCGGCGATGGTAAGAAGGCTCAATTCTGGGAATCATCATGGCTCAATGGATTACGACCCATAGACATCTCATCTAAGATCTTCGGGATATCAAAAAAGAAAGGGCGCAGGCTCAACAAAACCCTTGACGAGAATTTTTGGGTCCGTCAGATCGATGTCCAGCAGGGACTAACCTTGACCCATATTACACTTGATGTCCGCTGCCCTTTGGGAGATGGTTCTGGATATTACACTTGATGAAGATAGGCATGCCACCATAACTTGGATACTCACCTCCAATGAAGAATATGCCTGCTATGATTTTGAAGATGTGGGCTCCGTTGAAATGTGATTTTTTTCCCCTAGTTAGTCCATCAAAATGGAGTATGGACGTCTGATCGATTACATTGATGGGGGATGGTCAAACTGCATACTTTGCCCTCTCTGCAAACAAGTCCAAGAATCTGCAACTAACCTCCTATTCCAGTGTAGGTTCACAATCTGGATTTGAAAAGAGATTTGCACTTGGCTAGGGATCCACGACTCCTCACCTATGGCTTGGTGAAATGAAGATTCTGTCAAGGCTTGATTGCACAAGGTGGTGAATGGTGGAGGTTCTAACCGGAAGGCTATCGGTTCTTTGATAATTCTGGTCTCAGAGGAAGTTTGGAAAGAATGAAATGTGAGAATTCTTTGCAACTCTGCAACCCTGATGGCCATTGTCGTCCTGAAAATCAAAGTGAAGGCCCATCTTTAGGCATTAGGGAGAGCCAAGCACGTGAATATTATTATGTTGCGAGAGAAGCCTTTTTTCGATTCTCTTTTGCCGCGCTGCGGTTTTTGTCTGAACTTTCTTGTTAATTAATGAAAATGACAAGTCTTTTGACCTGTTTCAAAAAAAAAATTTATACTATATTGTCCTGAAAAAACAAATACCTTAACAAACTATTGGATGCGACTTATAAACTGCAACATTTCATTAGAATTTTGATGAGTGATTTCCTCACACGCGTTTGGATTTATTTTTCTATGATGATGTATCACATTTAAAAATTTGATGTTTTAAGCTCTCATATATTCTCATTTAGAATACAAACTCAACATGATAAAACATAAGCAAAACTATGACTATTTGTAAATTTCATTACAATGTTAATGCCATCTACACTTGACTATAAAAATTCAAGTAGTAATATTCTATATCTAAATAGCTAACCATACTAGCAACTATTTTAGAGCACAGCTATGCCACCTCATTGCCCAATAAGCCTTAGAGATTAATTCCATGCGTGCATGTGTCCATAGCCAATTTTATTCTCACACACTTGAGTTTTTAAAAAATAAAAGCTCCCCACCGCTAACTGAGTGCTCATGTGAATATATGATGTAATCAAACATATGTCACAATCAATTCCCGCGGCGGCGACGTGCCGGTGTGTTATCTAAGTAATGACCAAAGGTGATACTTCTTTCTTTTATATATACGCAGGCCCACTATGGCTGTAAATTGGCCTTTAATCATTCTCCTAGTGGTGTCAGGGATGGCATGCATGATCACGGTTTGCAAGCAAAATAAAATCTCTATATATGCACACCTTCCCTTTATGACGTATTAATGGAAAAGTGCTAGTTATATTTTTTATGTCCAAAATAAATACTACCTCTGTATTAAAATATAAAACATTTTTGCAGTTCAAATTGAATTGCCAAAAATTATTTTATTTTGATACGGAGGGAGTAGCCTAAATTCAACAGCAATGGTTCAAAACAACTCTTACCTCGGTAGAGGTAAGTTGCTCCGTCTTAGAAGAACTTGTATGTTTGTTTTTTTGGTGTTAGTCCTTCATCTTTCTTTTCTTTATATTCGACTGATAAATCTCACTAAAAAGTAGGCACACCACTTAGGAATTCTTTTAAAAAGGTGTATTAAAATTTATAATGGCATTCGTCTCCCTTTGAATAACAATTCTTTTCATGGGCACATTACTCTCGCAACATAATAATACTCAAGAACTTGAGAGCTGACACAGCCATGTAAAGTTATGCAGTGTTAAAATTTTACTAACAATTTTGTGTTCCTACCATCATTTTAAGTAGGTAATGGTGAATGTTTGGGGGCAGAACATTTGGAGACTTTAGTAAAGATGGCTCCTACAAAAGAGGAAGAACTTAAACTGAGAGATTTTACTGGGGAATCATCTAAACTTGGTTCAGTGGAGTGCTTTCTTAAAGCAGTTCTTGATATACCTTTCGCCTTCAAACGAGTTGACGCTATGCTATACCGAGCAAATTTTGAGAATGAAATAGTTTACCTCAGAAAATGTTTTCAAACAATTGAGGTATTCCAGTTCATTTCGTACTAGTATTCTAATTGTGAATCACCGCCCCGAAGTTTGATACTGTCTTTCTACCTAAAACCAATATGTCTTGCCACCGGTTCCAATATGAAACTGAATACAACAATTAAGTCTTGCACAGTGGTTTACATTCGTTAGCCACATAGATCTTGTCATATTAGTGTACCTTCCAACAAATTTACTTGTATCATCATTTTCATAGTTAAAATATAACAAGTTTAAATTTTGACAATAGAAAAAACAAAAATGTGGAAGAGATGATCCTTGCCCTTTCTGCCAATCTTGACTATTTCCGATGTTGCATGCCAAGATTATTTCTATATTGGACATTTCTATTTTGCAGCATCATGAACTACCAAAGCCTGCAATGGCACGTTTCAGTGGGGCTAACGATTAACTTCTTTTCCAGGCAGCATGTGATGATTTAAAAGGCAGCAGATTGTTCCTAAGACTACTTGAAGCAGTGTTGAGAACCGGGAACAAAATGAACGTTGGTACAAATTGGGGCGATGCCAAAGCTTCAAAGCTCGACACCCTCCTTAAACTAGCAGTCGTCAAATGTGCCGATGGTAAAACCACCCTACTACACTTTGCCGTGAAAGAAATCGCCCGTCAAGAAGACGAAAAATCCGGTGAAGTCGCAGAAAATCACATACAGTTCCGAAAGCATGGCTTGAAGGTCGTGTCCGCGCTGAGCAGCGAGTTGGGAAGCGTCAAAAAGGCGGCAACAATGGACTTTGATGTGCTGCATGGTTATGTATCCAGACTCGAGACCGGTATTGGAAAGATAACGTCAGTTATCATGCTTGAGAAGCAATGCAGAAAGGGAGAGGGGTTTTTCGCCGCAATGCGTGGTTTTCTCAAGGAAGCTGAGCAGGGGATCAAACAGGTGAGGCATGAGGAGAGGAAGGCAATGGAGAGAGTGAAGGAGATCACGGGTTACTTCCACGGCAACACGGCGAAGGAGGAGGCGCATCCTCTGAGGATGTTCATGGTGGTGAGGGACTTCATCGCCATTCTGGATCGTGTCTGTAGGGAGATCGGCCAGCAGGACCGGGTGTTCGTTGGGTCCGCGAGGTCCTTCCGTGCCTCGGCAACCAGCCCATCACCATTGTTGAGTATGCATGGCCAGCGCGGAAGAGACAACAACTCTGACGAAGCTGTGCTCCTTGGTGCAGGGAATGTGGATCAGGAACAGTAAGGAACCGCACTGAATTTTTGAAGGAACAACATCGCAATATAGTAAATACTACCCACGATAGATGAAAGCACATATGTAATTTCCTTTTTTGGTAAGTTTAATGTCTGGTGATATCCTGTTGTATGGATCATTGAAAATCTTCTGTACAAAAATACATAAATTCCGAATAGTATGTTTGTTAGTATGATGTTCCAGTTTTTCACAGCTTGAGGAAACACATCATTTGCTTACTTATATTTCTTCATCATGACAACTTAAGGTTTGTTTTCCTTTTATGAAAAGAAGGTTAACTGCCGACTCCATCCCCTAGAGCTGTGAGCTAATTCAAAAAGTGCCTGGGCGGTAAAATCATATAGATGACCATAGTGGTACGGTTCTATAAAAAACTATTGGAGGCCATTTATCAGATGGCATCACAACCATCATTATTAAAGTATCAAGTCAGTAGTTACATGAGATCCTAAGAGCAACTATAGCAGACCCCGCAAAAGAGGCAAACCTGTAAAGTTCCGGCGAGTATGCGGTTGCGGCCCATTTTTTCGGCCAGAACAGAGCCCGCATACTCGCCCGACCCGTAAATTTTTTTGCCGCGGCCCGCAAAACGCGCGCCCGACCACTATATCTACGGTTCCGCGGCGCGTTTGCGGGTCGAAACCCTATCCCCCGGCGCCGCCGAGCCCCCGCGATTCCCCACCCCTTCTCCACATTTCTCACCGCCGGCGACCACCTCCCCCGCCTTCAGACGCAATGTGGAGCTCCGGACGCGGCTCCGGCAACCGATCCGGCAACGGAAGCGACCCGGAGCGCGAGCGCCGCGTCCGTTCGAACGCCGCGAGGAAGCGCGGGGCCCGGAGGTGGACCAACCGCGGCATGTCGCCGCCGGCTAGCTTCCTCGTCCGGTAGACGGAGGAATACGACCGTCAGCATGTCGCCGCATGCTCGTCCTCGGCCGCGGGCTCGGCCTACGCCGGTAGCTCCTCCTCTTCCGTGCGCCTTCTCCCTGTGAAGAGGCAGTGGTCGAAAGAGCCGAAGGATGTCGTCGCCCTCAAGGAGGAGCCCGAGGAGCTCGGCCGCCGCGGAGTCGTCGGGTCGGAGGACTTCGTCGCCGACGTGGACGCGGTTGCGGCCGCCATTGCCGAGCGTAGCTTGCACGAGGAGGCGGAGCGCCGGCGCCACGACGAGGAGATCGAAGACCTCCAGTGGCGGCAGGCAGTCGAGGCCAACCTCGCCGCCAACGCGAAGGACGACGAGTGGCGGCGCATCCGCAAGGAGCAGAAGGCGATGTACATCGATCTCGACAGCTCCGACCAGGAGGACTGAGCCCGCACTGATGTAGTATGTAGTATGTAGTAGTATGTAGTATGAACTAGTATGTAGTATGAACTTCCGCGAAACTATATTTTCAAATTATGCAGTTTCATTTACGGTTTCTGTTCGGCCGCGCTCATTTTCGATCCGTAAACGAGATCTTTGTGAAACCGCAAACGCGTTTTGCGGGTTGAGATTTTACGGGGTCTGCTAGAGTTGCTCTAACTAGGTGAAATCTCGGAAATGTTGTACTTCCCTGTCCCGAAATAAGTAACTCAATTTTACAATCTGAATTATCACAAAAGAGTACTAAAATTAACACAAAGTTTCAATTGTTTTTGGGACCGAGTTAGTAATTAGCACAAAGTTATCATGAGTACTAAAATTAACACAAAATTAAGTCACTTATTTTTAGGGAAAATGATAGACCTACTAAATCCTACTTACGTTTACTAAATCTTCGAACTAATCTAAACATGCACTCCCTTAACTTTCAGGATAGGTGGGCCTCATCCTCCTCTTAATCCAATCAATGATTTTCAAGTCAGACTATCCGGTAAACTTACGTAAATATTTACGTAGATGTAGCATTGCTTTATTTTTTAGTATGGAGTGAGTAACTAGCAGCCAACTTAAAGTGGGATTGTATATACGAATAGCTCCCAGCGAAGCAATCCCTCGCGCGGGCGGGCGCGCGCACACACACACACACACAAAAACACTCCCAGCGAAGCAATCATCGTCATAACCCTCTGCTCCTTTGTGCGGGCCTCCATCATACTCTGGGCCATTTTTCGTTTTGCACAAGCGACCTGGCTTTGTGTTCCTTCTTTGCGTACAAGGAAAGGAAAGTGAAACATGATTAAGGGAGCTGCAGAAAAGCTCAGTCTTTTCTTTGCATTTCCCTGAGCAATCATTCGAAGGGATGGACATGAACATGCACAACTCCATCACAAAAACTGGGGCTGTAATGGAGACTCGATGCACGGGCAATTATGCAGGGGCGTGGACAGTTGGGGGAGAAATAAAAAACGTTCCCTCAAAAAAAGAAATGCTGCATTTTCTGTTACCTTCTCGCGTCCCACAAAGTGTCTGAATTATTACGTCAAGTATCATGGCAAAGCTAGGCATGCTATAATCAGTGTTGTACTCCTGTAATGCTCCTTTGTTTATGTATCAAACAAAATATATTTGCCCGGACCCTAGTACAAAATCTTCCACCAACACTTTCTCGCAAAAGGCGACTACGACAAGCCTTTCTTCTCCTAATAATCTCCGTCACCGATGAGTCCCTGGATTCAACTATCCTATATTTGCCACTTCGACGGCCGATGACGAGTAGGAGACTTCCGTCAATTTTCATTCTGGATGGGACGGAGAAGAAAGGCTAGTTCGTCAATTTTCATTCTTGATGGGACAGAGAAGATATATAACTTGATGGTAAAGTGTCACCTTGACGTGATGGATATGTTAGGATTTTAGTCCTCGCACCAGCAGGCTCTAATGAATGGAGGCACTTGTTTTTTGAGCCAGTCTTCTCGATTTCGATCTTCTCAAGTTCGTCCATCAGGACGGATTAGACCGAGCTTAGATATAGATTCCTGCCAACTCATTGGAATGTCCAGATTAAGGTTTTTCATGATGCATATACGATGGAGCTGTTTAGTGACACATTTTCCAAATAAATTTAAGGTTTCAACTGTGATGATTGTGGCTCCGAGGCGCTAGCCCTTATGTTTCAACTATGACGAGTGTGGCTCCGAGGCGCTAGCCCTTATGTTTCAACTGTGACGAGTGTGGCTCCAAAGCGCTAGCCCTTGAGGGTACGTGCAAGAAGACATCGTAACTAACACTAGAAGGCTAGGCCGGCTTTTATGTGGGAGTGGAGACACCGGTGGGTTGGCTCGGGCAACTACAATGGTCGTTCGGTGGCTAGGGACTTCGATATATTTTTTAGAAAAGAGTCTAATTTAAACCTTAAACTTGTATTGATCGAACGGAATGAACCCCTAAGTCGAAATCCCAGTCGATTATACTCTGAACTATGCAATTCCGGTCTAAATCGGATCCTCGCACTATGTCAACTGGGATTCGTCTGATGGGCCGGCCCGTTTAAATTTTTTCGTTAAAAAAAATTCCAACAGGCGCGCACCCTACTCCCTGCTAGACCGGCCCACTTAGTTTTTTCCAAATGCATGCGTTTCGTGCAGGAGCGGGTAACCTGGGGCGGTCCACCGCCGTGCCCTCTCAAGCGCTATCGTCACGCCCTCGTCAAGCTCCTCTGTCAACGCGCCCTCATGAGCCCCACCGTCGCCGCACCCTCGTCAAGCTTCGCCGCCGCCGCGCCCTCTCGAGTCTCACCGTCGTGTCCTCTCGATCCTCATCATCGCGCCCTCGTCGAGCTCCGCCGCCGCCGTGCCCTCTCAAGCCCCACCGTCGTACCCTCGTCAAGCTCCGCCGCAGTCGCGCACTCGTTAAGCCTAGTTGCCTCCGGCTTGGTCAAGCGTCGTCGGCGGCCTCGTTCAACGTTCCCCAAAAGGAAAGCTTATCATCGTGCCAAAGACAGCCCAGAGCGAGCATTCCGAATTAAAATCCTTTTTTACGCCGGAATAGCATTTCTGGGATTTCCTAAATAACATAGAAAAAACCTAAATTCAAATCATTTTTTGTAATAGCAAACTTTTTAAAAAGGAACAAAATGAAAACAACAACATTTTTCAAAAATATGAAGAATTTCTTGAATATGCAGAACATTTTAAAATAGTTTTGAATTACAGGAACACAATTTTTTTAAACACAAACATTTTTCATAAGTAGTGGAAAAAAATCAAAAGCAAGAACATTTTTTGAAGTTTTTGGACACTCTTTGAAATACAAACATTTTTATGAAATCCCAGAACATTTTTTCAAACATGAACAGTTTTTTAAAATCCAAAACAAAAGATGAACGTTGTTTCAAACTGCGACATTGTGTTGAAAAACTTGAAAGACGAGAACATTGTTGAAAACGAAATTTCACAAATTTAAAATTTGGAAAGTTTTTTTAAAGCACGAATATTTTTCAGAAAGATGAACATTTTTTTCAAATTGCGGCATTGTGTTGAAAAACTTGAACATTTTTTGAAATAGACGAACAGTTTTTTTGAAAACACGGAATTTTTTTTAAAATGAGGACATATACACATAAATAAATAGAAACATATATAAATAGAAAAAAGGAAAAAAAAACCAGCAAACTAGGTCCGGTCTGTTGTTTGGAAAAAACAATCACGACCGTCCTTTGCAATCCCGGTTTAACAAACTATTTCAGGGTTCAATTTAGACATGAATTTCGACTTTGAGGTTTATTTCGTCGAATCTTTACAAGTTCAGTGTTTAAAATGGACTTTTTCCTAATTTTTATTATGATTAGGTTGGCTTGTACTTCTGACGAACTTCTATGAATTCTGATGAACTACTGTAAAGATATGAATCCTTTTTAAAAAATCAAATATATTTTTGAAAACAGAAGGTTTATTTCTATTTTTTCTTATTTTGAGGTATAACTTTATTGACTAGAACTTGCACAACATTTATTCTACCCCAAAACGGGCTTCAACTCGCTCAACTCAGAAATACTCCGCAGGAAGCAACAGCGCCGACGTCCTCCGCGTCACGCCTACTCGTCGACGCACCTTCGCTCGCAGCCCAGCGACCCTGGGCAATTGCCCGGGCTCGCTGCCCCTCGTACGGTGTACACTGTCGCAGCCCGGCTTGCGCTCCTTCTCCGGGCTACGTCGACCCTCTTCCTCCTCCTAGCGCCTCTTCATCCGGCCGTACTCATCGCACGCCGCCGCACAGTACCGCCTCTCCTCGGCGCCGAACTGCCGCTGCCGCGCGCACTGCTGCTTGCACGCCGTCACCTCCTCCTCCCTCCCCGGGGAGTGGCGCTGGCACGGCTCCTCTCATCGTGACTTCGATGGATCCGTCGGTCGCCGTCGATGGCACGTCGCGCGTGCAAAGATGAGGTCGAGGACCCGTCGGCCGGTTCGGTTAATCGGTGGCAGGGTAGCGATCGAGTGGTGCTACGTGCGCGAACCAAGCAGTGCACGCGAGTGATACGATGGGAGAGAAACGGGAGAGTGTGGAGCATGAGGTGTATGTACGTACACGTGTGTCCCGCATGCTTGCCACGTGTATGCATGCTCCACGCTGGGGTGGTGCCCGGAGTGCAGAGGGGTGGATCGAAGTGCTCAAGCGCATGCATGCCTTCAGGGTGCGTATAAGGTGAATATACTTATGTTATTAATCTTTTTTGGATTAAAGGTATTAATAATCCATTGAGGTTTTTAATTGAAAATTGGTCATTCAATTTCGATCGGGGCAACAACTTTTTTATTCAATTCTTTTAATTTACTACGCACCTTAGTTTTGAATCTTTTTTATTCAATTAAGGTATTCGATTTGGGATTAGGTTCATGATTCTGACTTGGTTAACGATTTTTCAAATTAATCGATAGCAATCGACTTATAGTAACACATCAATCTCGTGCATTCCTTGTCAGCTAGAAATATATTATTATAACATCAAAATAGTACATGCAGACACCGGTATAGAAAAGTTTCTAACGTAAATATCGGTTGGTTAGCACATAACACAAAATCACACCACGAAAGACCTATCAAAACACCGCATTATAAATAAAATAAAAAACATAAGTCATCGCCTCTCACACTAGCCAAATCAAATTCTCCCTCGGTTCCAAGATACAAGGTGTATTTGTTTTTCTTGAAAATTCAAATTTATTTAACTTTGACTAAGTTTGGAGTAAAAAATATCAGCATCCACAATACTAAATAAATAAAATATAAAAGTTTATTTCATGATGAATTTAATGATCGCAACTTCATATTATGAATATTAATATAGTTCTCTACAAATTTGGTCAAATTTGAAGAGCTTTGACTTTTTAAGAATCTAATACTCATATATTTTGAAAACAAATAGGCTAATTTACTTTATAAAAACACAACAACACCAACAGCGCAGCAAAATGCACTTAATCCTTCTAGTATTGTATGATACCATGACTTATATGCTCCCATGATAGTAGCAATTTTGAAAAAGTCAAATTTAAATCTTTCAAACAAAAATCCTTAAAAACATTATGCATGTTTGCAACACATGTTTCTACAAATCCCTAAGAAATTAAGATCAAAATTTGAAGTACACAGAGAGAAACAGAAAAGACAAATTCAGCATAATAGTGTCAATAAAGACAAAATCATGAATAGTGTCAAAACCCTATGGTATTCACATCCGGTTTAAACTTTTTTGTTTCTCTTTGTACACTTTGAGTTCTGATCTGAATTTTTTAAGGCTGGTTGACATATATGTTGTGAACATCCATAATTTTTCTCGGATTTTGTTGAAACATTGAAATTTGAGTTTTTAAAATCGGTATCATTGGAGCATACACGAGGTGGCATCACCTATTTCCCAGGTGCGTATATATCTCGCTTGTGGCGAAGGTAGATGCCCGTCTCCCCTATAAACACATGACACGCTGTTGGGCCTGACCCATGAAGTAACGCACACCACCGGTTTCTCTCACGACAGACACGTTCCATATGGGGTGGGGTCGCTTCTACTGAAGGAGCTACTGTACTTCAAAATGCTCCTAGTACAATAGAAAACTTTCATTTAATATGTTTTATAAAATCTTGATGTATTTAGAAAATCACAGTGCAAATAAAAATAGAATTCTCTTGTATTAACAAAATTCCTGAAATTAAAAAAGTGTTCAAGAATTTTTTAAAACGTCTGTCAATTATTAATAAAAAAATTCAATGCATATTAAAAAGTGTTTTATCGTAAATTTTAAAAAATACTATATTTAAAGAATATTTATAGTATAATTATAAATGTTTATCATGTATTATCAAAATGTTCACTATGTATTTCAAATATATTCATCTAATTTTTTAATTAGAAATGTTCATGTAATTAAAAAGAGTGTTCATTAGGGAGGAGTATATTTAGAAATCTCTTAAAAGGCTTATATTTAGAAACGGAGGAAGTATTAATTTTAAATTTACTCTTCATTAGGGAGCATATGCACCCTAGAGCCAAAACAACCATTCCATATATGAATGCATATGACACTGCACGAGGGAATTCCAAACTTGAGTGTAAGGGCATCTTCAAGGCGGATCCGCAAACCCCCCGCATCTGTCCGGACCGTGGAAGACATCCAACGCGGTCCTGTATCGGTCCACGGAACGGTCCGAACGCGATTTCTTCTATAATCCGGAGACGGAAGTGGGGGAGGTTTATGGGAGTCCGGACACGAGAAACATCGCTATCTGCCACCCCGACCCGCCCAAAACCCTTCCCGGACCCCCGCCGCTCCACCACGCCACACTCTTGTCAAAATTCTCCATCTTCGTAACCCTTCGACCCTTCACTAAGGCTCCCTGTCGATTCTCCTTCGTCTCCGTTCAACTCATGTCCTCTGATCACCTTGCCACGTACTATCCTCTACTGTTATCCTCATCATGCCCGACAACTATTCGATGAATCGTCGGAGATGAAAACAGTCGTCCCTTCTTCTTTCTAGCAATGGATTCCGACTTGGAGTAAATATATGAGCATTATGTTGAGTCGTCCTACTCCAACGAGACGGCGATGATGCGGGCGATCCTTGAAGACGCGTAGCGTGCGGAGGAGCATGTTCTCAATTTCAAGGGTTCAATCAAGGGTCATCGAGTGCTCCATTGCAACAGTGCGCACTCGCATTTGACACTGATGGCCGACTACTTTGCCCCCAATGCACTATTCATTGACCATTTTTGTCAGTGTTCTCGGATGCGCATGACTGTCTTTGATCGTTTGTACCATGACGTTCGTTCATACGATGACTATTTCATATTGAAGAAGGACAACATGGTAATGATTGGCTTCTCTGGTTATCAGAAGTGCACGGCCGCACTCCGGATGCTTGCATATGGAACGGTCGCCGATTCATGGGACGAGCACCTACGCATGTTTGAGAGCACCTGTAGAGATGGCATGGTCAGGTTTGCAATTGCCATGGTCGAGGTGTTCGGGCCTCAATACCCGAGAGAACCCACTCTGATAGACACCGAGAACATGGGTGATCCTATTCAACTTTCGGAACAGAATCCGACAACAGTTGAAGTGTTTATTCAAATGCATCAACAAATTCGGTGTCGACCAACTCACAACAGCTCAAGGTAAATTTGACTGAGCATCAGCGGGTGTTGAAAGGGGGCAATAATGTTGGGATGTAATATTTGAACTTTTTAAATTTTGTACTAGTGTTGCATGCAGCTATTTTAATCGTGTATATCCTTTGCATGCGGCTCTTTGATTGTATGGACTTGAAAAAATGAGGAAGGTCGGTGTATGCGGTTACGGTTGGATGGCGTCCTCCGGCATTTGTGTACGTAGATTGCCCCCCCCCCCCCCACACCTCTCCACGGTCGGATGCGGGAAGAAATTTGTGGGTCCGCCTTGGAGATGCCCTAACTCCTGAATATGGTGAACTATGGTCATTTTGTGTTATGAAGCTAGATGTAATGATCATGTAAAGAACATGACTATAAATATTATATCTCTGGTCATGGAATGTGAATAAATGATGGTAGTGCATGGCAATATTTCTGGATGGCTATGAAAATACCATGATAAGTATGTATGGTGTTGTTTTGAGGAGATATCGAGTTTATGCGTACGTACTCCCACGGGTTTGGATGTATCACTCAAGTATGCACCATGTCTCAATGTGAAAATGGACAATGTTGAATACCGAAGAGGCTAGCAATAATATTTCTTTGGTGAAAGCATAAAACACTAAAACTTGCATTAACATAAAGAATGAAAAACTAAACAAGAAAACATGCATCATATTGCATAGAACATCAAGCCAAATACCCTCGGGGGAAGGGTTGGCAAGAATTAACCATAGCCCTTCCCCAATCGCATTGAAGACACTAATCTATTAATGGTTGCAAAGAAAATAAGCAGATGCCAATCTAGTCAATTATTAGAGTTTCAAAATTTTGTTTTATTTACATGAAAGACTTGTAATGGTTCAATTGAACATTAATGCACTACTATATCTCATAACACGAGCCTTATGCTAATGCAAATTTAGTGGCTTCCAAAATGTCTCAAAACTATTGCCAAGTATCCAATCCTATTTATTCAAACTCTCATTGATGTTTTTATCAAGTCTATATGCCATGCATATAATTTTAAACTCAAGTGTCAACCATGCTTTCAACTTTTCAGTAATTATAAGTGAAATACAAGAAGTTTTAAGTGTTTATTTCATCATTTTTACTGTAATAGATATAAGGGAAGTACGTAGGGCAAATGGACAAGCCATGCAAAACTCTCCCTTTCTCATAGGTGACTCTAGATGTGATGATTACATTTATTCAAAAAGGTAAAATAAAATGAATACTCTAACAAACTACACATAACGCAAGGGTGTTTGTCCACCATCGTGACGGTCTCCGCCGTAAGCGACTCCCTGTGCCGACTCCACTAGAAACCAAGGGATAGAACGGGGTGGAGATTGGAGTGATCATGATATTCCTGTTGAACTGCCACTCTGGGCACACCACCGTTGCTCTGCCCTCATCTCCGTAGCCGCCACGATGCATTACTTCCTTATTTTTTTTGAACTAACGAGAGTTTAGCAAGATAGGATCTGAGAGAGCATTTGTAGATGTTTTTTATAGAGAGAGGAGTTGGAACCGGTGGATGCTTCAGGAAGGCCTTAGTATTGGTAAAACAAAGCAACACCCCATAGATTCACATAACTTTGCGTCGTAAATCATCACAAAGCAATAAAAAGAGAAAAGGCTACTGCGCATCCACAATATGCGTCGTTGATCATGTCTGCTTCCGCCCCTCACCAGTGACGCTTGGCGCAGATCGATGTAGATCTAAGGAGGTTTTATGTAGGTAGCACCACGTAGGTAGAGGTGAGGTTTGCGCGCGGGCGATGGGCACCGAGCCCATCACAAGCCCTAGCGTGAACCCTTATCTCATCACCTGCACTACAACGTGCATGTAGAACTACGCCGACCTAACAGATCCTTAGGGTCAAAGGTACGGCATCGAAAGTAAAAGGGAACACATATATATCAATTAGAAACCACGTACAAGTTCTTATTTATTTTTACCGAGGTTTTCGGATATCATCTCAGCTTGAAAATTATACAAAGCTGAAAGGTTTTCTTCTTTTTGATTGTTATAAAATATGCTACTGTCTTAGATTTATTTAAAGTGTCTGTGTTTTTTTGAGAATATTGTTCATATAGAAACAATGTTAACTGATAATTACTGAATGCACTAAAAAAAAACGGGGTCGATTTTGGGACTGGGGGATATATTCCACTTTAACGTCAACACTTCGCAATAGTGATCAAGATAGGGGCGATCTCTTACAAGTCGGAATCATCGTCCATCTACCGGTACTCTCCCCTCCCCTCAAAAAATGAAATCTACCAGTATTCTTCGATGACTCCAATGCTCAGCCTGCCATTCCTCCTACGTGTCGGGTATCGAAAACCTTGCTCATGGGTACGGTTTCAAGAACTCCAGATCACTTCCTAGCAGATCGATGCTATTTCCTCTGTAAACTACTCCCTTCGTCCCAAAACAAGTGTCTTAATTTTGTACTAGGTCCAGTACAAAGTTGCATTAAGCTTAAGACACTTATTTTAAAACGGAGGGAGTAATTAATACAAGACTCTTCATATCACTCTTTACACAGGGATTATATATACCATAAGGTTTGAATTAAACGGTCGAGTATAATCAGCTGGCGTTCGTATCAGCCTCGTGGGCTGTGGGATGGGATGATTGACATCTGCGTGGTCCATTAAATCAGTCCGGAAACTGTACCTGACAGATGGACACCCTTGTCCCGAGTAGGGTAGAGGTGCTCGATCCTATTCAGTAGCACTACTACCGGAAATTGCTTTTGGTGGCCGAGCTCCATGGAGGCCTTACGCCCATGAAAGAATTCACCGACGCTTGTGATTGTCGGTCTTCTTCTTCTCTGG
This sequence comes from Hordeum vulgare subsp. vulgare, assembly GCF_904849725.1. Taxonomy (NCBI): domain Eukaryota; kingdom Viridiplantae; phylum Streptophyta; class Magnoliopsida; order Poales; family Poaceae; genus Hordeum; species Hordeum vulgare. The sequence goes on along the minus strand of NC_058518.1, from coordinate 481,899,332 downwards.
CCGCTTGGTTTGCTGGCAGGTCTGAACCGTACGTAGCAGCAGATATCCATCCATGGCGATTAGATTAGAGGTAGAAGAGGCGCGAGCCGATCGACGGAGGACATGGTTCAACTTGCTGGATGGCTGGCCCAGGCAGGCAGAGCCAAGGTCCAAGGAGCGACGTTTAGGCGTAGGGACGGGTAGGGGCCTGGGCGGAGGTGACCTGGAACTGGAGGCAGTGCAATGGGCAATGGCGCGGGGAGGAAGGGCTGGGGCTGGGTTTCACGTGGAGCTGCAGTAGCCCTAGCCCCTGGCTACGCCTACGCCAGCGGCCAGCGCCGGCTACGGGCTTGTCGGAGCCGCGGCGAGAAACTCCACGGCGCGTCCACGTGCCTTGCCCCCTGCGCCCGCCCGTGACGTGACCCCCGGCACGGCCCCGTGCGCTCGCCAGCCTCGTACCGTCCCCGCGCGCGCCGGGACCAGCGGCTCGCTGTCCCTGTCTCAGGTGCCCCCTTCACCGTACGCGACGCCACGCGCTCGCGCTGCCGCTGGCCCCTTCCAGGCGCCGGCGGCCATCTTCCACGGCCCCGTGCCTCCGTCGCGCCGGAGGAGAGGTTGAGGACGGCCCACGGCGCGGGCAGGTTGGTTGGTGCGCGAGCGCGTGTTAGCCGTTCAGAGCAACTCCTTCAAATCGTCCGTCCGTCTTTGTTCGGATCGGCGCGGACAAAAGTAAAGGATCAACGCGTCGATCCAAACCCAAAACACGAAGACTCAAAACTGCGCATAAAATGCGGACGGATGCGGCGCACGCCTTGTCATGTCCGCGTCCGTCCACATTCGGTATCCGGTCAAAAACAACGTCGTCTTTATTAACGACGATCCCCCACCACAGGCCCATGCGTCAGCGATCCATATACGTTCTTTTTTAATCCGGACGTGGGGAGGGGGGGGGGGGGGGCTCATCCTCTTCCAGAAGTCGCCCCCATCCCATCTAGCCACCCGCTGCTCCCCCGCCCGGCGGCAAAGCCTAGCCACCACCATGGGGTTCTTCTCCGCGAAAGATAAGGGCAAGTCCCCTGCCGTTCGTGTCCGTGCGCTCCCGTCACCGGCATCTTCATGTCCGCCTCGCCAGCGGGTCAGCGTATCAGGCGAGGTGGCACTAGGAGCACCGCGTCCTCCTCCCCTACCCCGACATTATGCTGTCGCACGACTGACTTTTGGATCCAGAGAGGAACCCAGTGTCAGCGGTGCCGTGATCGACGCGAGCACATGCAGAGAAGGTGAGGCGCCGGTGGGAACAAATGATGCCAGAGCAGCGACGCAACCCAATGTACGATGTAGACTCCCCCGACTGGGAGGTCTGGTTCACGTGGGAGCCCGAGGAGCAGCGTCGGTGTGGCGTCCACGACGTGGTGGCTGGACCGCCACCGCACCACATCGCGCGCGGAGAAGACCAGAAGGCGGAGGCGGGTACCAAAAAGCGCTGGCGGTTGTCCTGCGTGCGAGCAAGGAGGAGGCGCGCCTAAAGGAGGAGGAGGCCTACCAAAAGTAGCCGGCGGAGGCCATTGCACTATCCGCTATCGGCGGCTGCATCGTGCCGCCGCTGGCCCCGTCGAGCCAGGGTCGCCGGTACTCAGGCCCGAGATGTACGCCTGGGACAGGGTGGTGCGTGAGTGGGCTAGCACGCCACCCATCTAGTTGGGTGCGACGTTGGAGCAGGAGGCGGTCTACCTGAAGCACTGGCAGCAGCAACGGGTGTCGGAGGAGGACACAGAGGCCTGAAGGATCGAGCTAATGGAACGCGAGGTCGAAGCTGAGGAGGAGGGATGTGCTGCCTAGCGAGCGTCGATGCAACCATCGACGGACGACTTCACCCGCCACCTGGCAGACGGCCTTCCTCTGGGCTGGCCCGACGCCGACTCTCGTCGACCTCACCAGTCCCGACAATGACAAAAACACTTAGGACAGTGTGCCTCCTCGTTTTTAGTTTATTTATTGCAATGTGGATTATGGCCTAAATGTTTAATCAATGGTTCCTATATTTTTAAATTATTTATTTAATTATTTTTTACGTTGTTTAAAAATGGATCACTGACCGCGTTGGATGCAAGCGTCGATCCAATTACAAAAGCGAACATGAATGTTGCCGGACCGATCCAAACGGGCAAAATACCGGGTCTGGATCGGCTTCATCGTAGGTCCATGATCCGTGCGCACCAAGTACTTGCCCAACAGCTGACTCAGCCGGACATTTGTCCTCGCGGTCACACAGGCGATCGCTGTTCCTCCGTTCGTGCCATTCTGCTCCGCCCAGACCCTACGTAGTACCCACTTGTGCGCCCCCTGAGATCTAATCATGCAAGGCATCTGCGCGCTACCCAAACTAGAGCCAAATCTCACGGGCGTGCCATGTTTCTGGCATCCATCCATTTTTACCGACGGTTTTAGGCAAATCTCGCAAGGCGGTCACCGTCAACTGCGGTGCGCTGCGGAGTCACCCGAGTCGCCACGGCCTATACACTACTAACGTCAGGCAGCCACGGTCAGCAATTTTGTGACCATTCCAACACCAGATGTCTCACAAGAGAACAACAGTGCCCCCACCCCGACCACACACGCACAGAAGAAAAGAAAAACGATGGTGCATGACTCTCAGGGCCTTCTGTGCCGCGCCATACGCTGTTCTACCATGCCTTATCTTGAACAATCATTCAGCACATCATGTCATCGTCAACCGTCGTAAAACAGTTCGTCCATCAGCATCCGCAACATGGTAAAACACACGAGCGGGTTCCGGGAAGGCTTACATGCATCCACTGGTAAATTTAACTGCTTCTGCCAAGATTGAGATGTATTCCCTCCGCCCCATAATATAAGGTGCGCCCCATAATATAAGGTGTTTATTATGGGACGAAAGGAGCAACAAATATCCATGTCATGCTTCAAGGCTTCAACAAAGCAGCGCCTTATTCTCGACTTAACCCGCCGCTAGTTACGAGTTATGACCTGCGCAGTAAAAGCATAAGGTTGCAATGGAGTTTGAGGAGAGTATAAAAATTTCCGCGATGGACGTAAGCAACGCTATTTTTGGTCCACATGAGCGCATAGGGAAGTACGACACTGGCCATAAAAAACATACAAAGATGCTGTATTATGCAAAAAAAAAAAAAACTTGTAGCACGGAAACAATAGAAGTACAAGGGGGCAGCCATGGACTGCACCAGCTGGGTTACTGTAATACGATCATAGCTATTAGCTAATAAGACCAACAACATCTTCTCCCACCTGTACCTTCAACACAGCTGCAGCCATGTGAACTAAGGTTTCCCCACACCGTCAATTTTACCTAGTAAAGGGTCAGCAATCAATGCAAATCACGTATGTTCTCACAGCCCAGTGCACTGCTGAGGATGCTATGGGCCAGGGCAAATCCCAGAATTTCAATAATCGATCAAGCTAAGCGAGACAAGCCAAAGGAAAAAACAAGCCCTTCAAAATTTTCCATACAAGTAGGCTAGCAACCTAGACCCGAGGTCCCCTTATCACTCCCTTCTGTTCGTCCACTCCCTCCCTCTTTCTCCAGCTCTGCTGCTACGCTCCTCCTATTTTTCACATACCGTCTCCAACAACACTGGAGATGGACACTGAGCCAATGAGGTGTGCATGCTGCGACTTCAAAGAGGAGTGCACCCAGGAGTACATAAAGAGCGTGAAGGCCAACTTCGGAGGGGAATGGCTCTGTGGCTTATGCTCAGAGGCCGTAGGGGATGAACTCAATAGAGAGGGAAGAGGCCAGGATGGCGTCCAAGAGGCTATCAAAGCACATATGGCATTCTGCAGGATGGTACTGTCAAGCCCAGCTGTAAGAGTCGCCGATGGCATGAGGGAGATGCTCAGAAGGAGCTCAAGAGATAAGGGGAGATCTTCAACATCAGCAAAGTCATGCTCACTCTAACTAGGTGAGAAGCTTTATGAAGTAAGGAACATCCCAATCATGCTCTCAGTCATCTTTGGACATTACTGATGTGAGTCTGCCAATCTACTGAAGAGTTATGTTTGTAGTAATTTAAGTTTGATATTCCTAGGTAACATGTCAATTGTAAATATGATTCAATCTTATGATATGAAGTTTCAATATCATTATGTTTCTGAATGTATGCAAAAGCTTCATTAACTGGAGATATATGAAACTGGTTTCCTGCCTTCATATTATTTTTCATGAGGAGAATATAACTTCATCTACACTTCTTTGCCTTCGATTTTAAAATATGGCCTAGTTATCATTCTCGATTGATGCAGTTGATAGATAGTGAAAAACTAACTCATAATGATAATGTAGAGTGAACAGTTGCTTTGCGCGTTCAGCTCTGCAATTTCTGTTCGATGTGTTCCTTTGTTACCATATCAGCCAGAAAATTTGGAACAAAACTTGACCTAGCTTGTGCTACTCTTCATATATACCTAGAGCATTCCAGAGAAAACTGTCTACTGCCATGAACATGTACAAACAGATTAAAACATGAATAAAAGGGAAAATGACTTAGGACAACATGTAGATACGACTCAACAGTCAAAACCTAATACTACTAGAACTAACAAAAAAAGAACAACGAAAACAGGCCTCAAGCAAGATATCTAGTCCTGACCTGCTTGTGCTGACATCGATAGCTTTAACTAGAACAATCCGTCTCCTGCGTCCAAAGGTTAGTGTTACCATGGTTTGTATAGTAAGATAGAAGCATACATCAGTATGCCAAACTTTGTGAAGACCGTGGACTAACAGATAATTCTCGACAAACATAAATAAAAGCAACATTCTTGTAAATCAAAACCTTAAGACAGTCATCAAACTTACTCAGCTCATCTAGTGATATGTTAGCAGCACTCTCCCCAGATTTAACCAGACGAATCTTACCTGTACACAAAACAATTACTCAGAAGATTAGCTTTTGCACGACGAGGATGCATATTGTAACCAAGCACAAAACAAAAGTATAATCAAAGAAAGCAGAGAGCATGGCTGTGTTCTGTTGGGTATAAAGTAAAAGGAATGTTAGCAAAAAGTACAAGAATCACTGAGTTACCTATGAAATATATAATGACAGAATTACTCCTCAAATATTACGACAAAAAACTGCATTAATTTGTAAAGTCAATTGTTGATCAGCATACCATCACCCCGAATACAGATCTCCGGTATATTCCTGACTTGACCATCAATTCCATCATTGTAGATCCTGGTTTCGATATCACCCTCAATATATACCGCAGAGCTGAAATAAGGCAAGAATTAAGATAACATGCACCAGATGAAGATAAAATCCAAGTCAGCACTAGAACATGCTATATTTATATGGAGAGAAAAGATGAAATCTCTGTATTTGAATCACATACTTTTTCACCAACTTCTGAACAGCATAAGCACCTAGATGCTCGCTATGAACAGCTATGCGATGCCACTGAGCCGGCTTTGGTGTATCCGCAGACCCAATGACCCTCTGGTCAAACATGCCACCAGTTCCAATAGTGAATATAGTTACCGTCCGCCCATTACGTAAAATTTTCTGCACAGGCGCTTGTCCAACTTTACCACATATTATAGCCTAGCAAGAACAAAGCATACCAGTAAGTGTCAGATTAAGCTCCTGGAGTCCATGGAACCAAGCAGTAAACTGTATCACGTAATATTTAAATACCCTATGAACGCCACGGAATCCCCAGCCCTTCTTGGGGTCCACACTTTGGGGTTCTAACTCTCTCCTTGAATCTTTCAAATCGCCATCATCACCCATGTCATCCTTCTCATCAATGTCAGAGAAAGAAACTGTAGAACTCCAAGCTCGTGATGTTCTGCATAAGTCTACAAAGAGCCAATAATGAAGCTTTCCCCTTACTCCTCAGTATGACTGTGCTTATCACCAATCATAATGAATAAGAATGGAAAATAACCCACCAACTGATTTTCTTTGCTGCTCTAAGACTCTCCTCAAGCCCTTCAGCAATCCAGTACCAACAGAACCCATGGTAATCTACATGCAGAGAAAAAAAGAACGTTTAAATGGTATAACCACAAACAAAATCACTGGAAAATACCCTTATTTCCCCCTTGAACTTAAAGCAAAGAAAACACCAGAGCAATCGTTCCCCTTCAACACTTTGCTCTAGCAGATCAATTCTCTTGATCTTGAGCCTTTTACGTGTCCAGTGTAATATTTTTCTAGCAAAATACGATATGACTGAGAATATGCATTAGGAAAACAGCTGAGTATCTTCATAGCTAACATGAGACAATTGTAAGGAACACATATTTAATGGTCTTGTGAGTAACTAAATGCATACATAAATACTCCATCCGTTCCTAAATATAAGTCTTTTTAGAGATTCAACTAAATACTACATACAGATGTGTATAGACATAATTCAGAGTGTAGATTCATTCATTTTGCTCCATATGTAATTCGTAGTGGAATCTCTTAAAAGACTTATATTTAGGAACGGAGGGAGTATAAGAGACAGAGCAAAAACACAAAGTACAATGGCCAAAAGACACATTCTAAACAAGGTTTTGCATTTTCTTTTCTAAGAGGCTTGTTCTTTATCACCTGAAATGGGAACTAACAACGGATGGCATGAGCAACGGGGTTGACAATATCAACAGTAATAATAGTAATATCAGAGCGTTGTTATTTTTTTTCAATGACATGCCACGACGTACGAGCTTGTTTATTATTCAGTTATGTAGACTGGCAATGTGTAAACGAGTCAAGTTTCCAAAAGCCTAGAGAACTAGTGCAACGGGTTGAATTGTCTCTCTTAGGCACACACTCAGGGACGGTGTCCGACATAATCACATAAGCCTAAACACAAATGCCCAGGTACAGTGGTGGACCCAGGAACAAAATGAAGGGTGTGCACGCTCTAAAAGAAAAATTGCTACATAATCCAAGTGTCATACAAAATATAACAAAAGAATAACATTAGTAGCTCAATTCAAATCTCTCGACAATTTAGTTCACATTTTTTGAAAAAATATCATTCGGCAAGCAATGCCAAATTGGACTACTTGACTAAACAGTGCCAAAATAACACCGACTGCTCGCTATAGGCGATATCGTTCTTACTTCTTAGCACTGTTCTTAGCCACTAGAGTCTACAGATGAAGTATTTCACGATGTCAAGATTGCACTGAGCCGCTGACCACTTGACTACCTAATGCGAAAAGCCCAAAACTGCACTGACCACTGCTGCCACTACACAATGCCAAAATCTGCTCTGTTCTTAGCCACTGAAGATGAACTGTTTTGAGGGATTCTGCAATCTGCAATGTGTCCAATCTCAAAAATCTGAATCGTGGATTCATGGGAGGGAGTGGCCGATGGATCAGGGCATCAGGCCATCAAGGATGGGGGGAAGGAGGCGGTACCAGTCCAGCTCCTCGGGAGCAGCGGCCACCCGGGTCGGCGCGTGCTTGCTCGTGGAAGGAGATCCAACAGAGCGGCCTGCAGCGCTCCTTGGAAGGGGAGCGGAGAGGAGGCGCACCCTGGTGGGAGCGGCCGGCGGCCGGCGGCAGTCGAGCGGGATGGGGATGAGGTCGCTGCCCCGTTGGCGCTCGCTCTCCGCTGCAGGGTGACTGCGCTCTGTGCCTCTCGCTCGCTCGCTCGGGACTCAGGAGAAGGTGGTGGGGGGCTGGGCCAGGAACCTCAGTGAACTCCACTGCCATATCACGCAGGCGACAGAAACGCACCGGCGAGCGCTGAGACATTCCAACAAACAGCTCGCGTGCATGGCGCGCTGTTCCCATGAGGAGAGAGAGGGGCGGCGGGGAGGAACAGGGGATCGGTTTACCCGGAGACGGAGGGGGGCGGTGGCGGGGCAAGAGCAGCGGCCGGAGCGGCTGCAACGACGAAGAAAGCGGCCGGAGCCCGGAGCAGAGCCGAGCCGAGCCGCCGAGCCGAACCGAGCAGCCTGACTAGAGAGAGAGGAAGGAGGGAGCGGCGGATGGTTTACGGAGGCTGGGGAAGCGGGGGGGAGGGGGTTTCTCTTTCCCATCCACCGTCCGATTAATAATCCAACCGTGGAGCGGACACGGGAGTTTCTCCTCTTGAAGTCCTGATTGATTATACAATAAATGTAAGCGATCAAGCACGTCCAAATGGCTCAATGAACAGCCCGTCGCATCTCACAATCTCCAATCGTTCTCTTCTCTCAAACCTTGTGTGGCATGTGTTGTATATGTATCCGAAAATACGACGTGTGTTGTATATGTATCCAAAAATACGACATGTGTTGTATATGTATCCGAAAATACAAAGGTGGACATGGGTTAAAACGCGCGCCCACGCAAATAGTAAATTCATAAAAAATATTATAAAATTTTAAAAAGTTTTGAAATTTCGTAGTATGAAACTTAGTCGGTCATTCTACTCACGTGTGAAGTTTCGTGATGTATTGACACTCGTAGTATTGTTAGTGAAGAAAATATGATTGTTATCATATTACTCCCTCCGTCTCAAAATTCTTGTCTTATATTTGTTTATATATATATGTATCTAGTCAAGTTTTAGTATTTAGATACATCCATTTCTAAACAAAGTTAAGACAAGAATTTTGGAACGGAGGAAGTATTCATCAAACAATTTTTTTAATATAGCTTCGGTTTTGTCTTTTTTCGCTGGGATTACCACGAATGTGATTTCTTCGTGAAACTTCATACTCGAGTATATAAGTTGACTATGTATATTACAAAAATAAATTTAGACTTTTTTCTATTTTTCTAGCATTTTTTCGAATTTACTACTCATAAAGGGTGCATGTGGAACCATGTTCACCAAATCCATGTCATGTATATATCATCTTACTAGTGGTTGGGGCGCACCCTGGTGCGCCTCCAGAGCAAAAGCTCTATGGTGCCAGGTAGGTGGCGTCACTTTCACTTTCTTGTCTATACTGCATGATGTATTCTGTCAGACTTAAAGTATAGTGATATAATGTACGGATACATGCAAGTTCATAACTGAAACAATAAGAGAGAGTTGCAAAGGCAACAGTCAATGTATGGATTCTCATAGGTTATATATGCGGTCATGTAGATGATAGTGGTTCAAAAGCAATGGATGACAGCGTCCAAAATCATAGATTTAGAAACCGTTCGGTTTCTCTCCGCTCCCTCGACTCCGCTCCTGGAACGGGGCAGGGCATCACTCATTTCAATGGAGCGGTTCACACCCAGCTCCACAGCTCCGGAAGTGGAGTGGAACCGAACGGGGTCTTAGTAGCCATCAGTGGAAAATCACTGCTTGGATCTGGAGTGAGTAAGACACGCTGGTGTCCTTGAACTTGGCCACCAGGATGCCCACGCCCTGGCATCATTGAAGGCGTTATAATTGGTGCAGGCATCCCTAATGTACACCGTCAAGACGCAGCTTAAGTAGCCATCAATCGTTACCACATGTTTTTTCAGCTGCAAAACAAACAGACAAATTGCATGAATACGAAAGATCATGTGCCTAAACATGCTCAAGGTAGCTTTTGTTTTTGTTCTACATGACTACACCTCCATCTTACTTTGTTTTTGTTGCATGTTCCATTTGATTCACTAAACGGGTAGTCATCCTTTGTGTCAATCCCATCATTTTTAATCACAAACTTATAGGAGTAGTTCACGAGCCTACTCGCCATAACCAGTATTGTAGGATCTGTCACAATAGATTAGTTCCTGTTCAGAAAGGCTGAGAAGAGAGTCCGCCGTGATCTTGTTTATTCCTTCCATGGCACCTGTAGCTAAGAAGCTCCAACAAACACCTGAAGGACAATCCAGACAACATTAACCCGAAGTACTTTTGTGTGTAAGTAATAAGGAATGAGGTAAAACCAAAAATACTAACTATCTTGTATCAAGGCACTTGAGTACAAGGAAGCAAAACAAGTACAAAGCAGTGACTTCACAGAAACAGAGACTTCCATCTTCACTTCTTCAGTTTCACTCTTGTGATCCTAATTTGTAAAACATAAGTGCTGACATAGTTCTTATGTAGCATCTCTAACTGCACATTTCCAGTATAGCTATCGGCAACCTAAGATAATCCTAAACCTAGAATGCTAAATTGTTGCGAGCATAACAATTTTCTCTAAGATTCTTATTTAAGGTGTAACACATAACTGGTCCACATAATAAAGCAACACATGTCTATTTCCATGGCCAAACCGCAAAAGCTAACAAAATGTTTTGAAGAATTCTCTTGTGTGGGGTGCCTTAAAAAAGCAATATCACCTACGAATCACATAAGGAATTAGAGCATAACTCTCTAGCCCTAATTTATCTATCTAATTTTCCAATTAGTCAGTACTGGAGTAGGCACTTCATTGATATATTTCACATTTTTAAGGATGATAAAGTTAATGTATCTACAATTGGAAGAGCTGAAGGACTAAAAACCAGCATAGCTTGAAGGAATGTAGAAAGTAAAACTGCAAACTGGGCCTACAAAAAACTAATCAGAGACATTTTTTCAACATCTTCTCTAGCTAGGCTTGATTTGAAGTACTGCAGACAAGCATGTTGCTAAATGCCTCTAGTTCCTAACGAGTTGTGTAAGGAGGAGGTTAGCTTGTATGTGTCACCTTCTGCTTCCTTGCATGGATTCTGCTTCTTGGAGTTATTTGCGGTAAAAATTGCCTTGGTCATACATATCTAAGTACGAATATGTTTTTATGTAGTTGTGTGATAACATCTCTGAAAAGACCTCGATGACGCCTAGAGGGGGGTGAATAGGCTATTTAAAAACTTCTTCGGATTTGGCTTAACCTAATGCGGAAATAAACTAAGAGGGTACTTGTCAAGCACAAATCCTAAATGCACTAGGCACTGCAACGTGTAACAACAACACGATCTACCAAGATGGACACAATACAGTTACTAACAAGCACAAGTAAGTTACACAAACTTACTTGAGCTATATCACACGGCAAGTAGGTGAACGACACAAGATACTAGATCACACTATAGCACACGATATATCAAAAGCTGCAAGTGTGAACGTGTCGATATAGAGGGTATGCTTGAATGATTAATATTGTACAAGAAATGGCCAACACAATATAATGAGCACAACCAATATGCAATGTATGTATGGTCAAGTAACACAAGTAAACCACAAGTAAGGAGTTAGGGTTAAGGATAACCAAGGTCACTGAGACGAAGATGTATCCCGATGTTCACTTCCTTGGAGGGAAGCTAGTCACCGTTGGAGAGGTGGATGTTACCACGAAGGCACACCAACGCCACGAAGGCTCGCCCTATTCTCCCTTTGAGATAACACCACGAAGGCGTTTCTCAACCACTAGTGGTAAGCCTTTGAGGTGGCTTCCAAACCCTCACAAACTTTTCCGGGGGTAATCACACGGATTGATTCCTCTCCGAAGAACTCCTACCGCCTAGGAGTCTCCAACCTCCAAGAGTAACAAGATCACGGGGAATGCTCAAAACTTGCTCAAATCTCAAATAGCTTGGGTTGAGAGAAGGAGAGGGAGACGATCTATCTTTTGATTGGAACAACTCTCAAAGGGGCTCACAAATGCTCTTGGAATCTAAGATTTGGTGTGAGCGAATGTGTGTGAGGTAGAAATGTGTACTTATGAGGATAAGGTTGTGTTAGGGCACCCTCTCACGAAGTGGGAGGGGGGTATTTATAGTGGGGAGAGAAAAACAGCCGTTGGGGACACTTTAAGTCACACAGGGGTTGGACATCCGGCAGTTCACGGATGTCCGGGCGTCCACAAGGGGTCGGACGTCCGACAGGGGTCGGACGTCCGACAGGGGTCGGACGTCCGAGGGCTGTAAATATATCTGGAACCACTCTGGAGTTGAACAGGGACCGGACGTCCGGAGAAGGCCGGAAGTCCAAGTTATTCGACTCAAACTTCTCTGGTGCAAGATTCCGGATTTCCGAAAGGGGACGGACGTCCGGCCCTCGGACGTCCGGAGGAAGCCGGAAGTCCGAGTTATATGGCTCAAGTTTCTCTGGTGCAAAGCTCCGGATTTCCGAAGCTGGTCGGACGTCCGGCCCTCGGACGTCCGGAGGGAGCCGGAAGTCCGAGTTATATGGCTCAAGTTTCTCTGGTGCAAAGCTCCGGATTTCCGAAGCTGGTCGGACGTCCGGCCCTCGGACGTCCGGAGGGAGCCGGAAGTCCGAGTTATATGGCTCAAGTTTCTCTCGTGCATTGTGACAACCCGATGCCGACGTTCCAGAAGATTCCCCCTTTATTTCCGTTTTCGGCGTGTGATTAGTCTTATTGGTTGCATCATCATTTAGTTTGCATCGTCGCATCATGCATGGCATCATGTCATCTGTGTTTTGTCGGTGTTGCTTGTTGCTCCGTGTTGTTGGGTGTCAGTGCCTTGTGAGTGGTGTTGTCTTGTTGGAGTGATGAGAGTGGGTGCGTGAGAGCCACCTCAAACCCTGTTGCACCGCGAACCAATCCCCTCCTCTCTTCTCCTTGATTTTGTTTTGGGGTTGTGTAAAATCTCCGTTTTAACCCCTTTTAAAAATCGCCTTCTTTCAAAACTCCTTTTATTAAATGTGGGGGCAACCGTTGGTTTTTATTTTATTTTATTTCTCCTTGTGTGTTATTTTAAAACCCTCTCTTTTTCTTTTCTCTTTTAAAGGGCTTTTATTTTATTCTTTAAATAAAGAGGTTTATTTAATTCTTCAAAGGGGTTTGATTTTTATTCTTTTGTAAACGGGTTTTAATTTTTAATTCTTCAAAAGGGTTTTATTTTTATTCTTCAAAACAAATGCCAATCTATTTTTTATAGTTAGAGCATGTTTTAAGGAGCCCAAAAGTATTTTTGTTTTAGTTAAAAAAATTCCTTTCCTTTTGGTTGTGGTATTTTTTTTTTCTTATTAAAACCGGCTTTTGTTATTTTTTCTTCGGGTGAGAGAGAAGCCTAGCCTCGCCCGAGCCGGCCCAAGGCCCAGCCTGCCCCCGCTAGCCCTAGTGACAGGAGCAGGCTCGCCCGAACCCCTCCTCGTCTCCCCAGCGTCGTCTTCCTCCCCGATTCCCACGCGCGTGTAGCCTCCCCTCGCTCGCCACCAGGGAGGTTCCCCTCGCCGCGTCGCCGCTCACCGCCTCCGCGCGCTCCGGCCAGCCCCGACCAGATACCGGCGACGGGCCGCTGCCCGCCGGCCTCCCGTCGTCGCTGGTGCCGCCCCTGAACCCGATCTCAGCCCAGCCCCTCGTCGGAGCCGGCCACCGCCGCCTCAGGCGCCCCAGCCTCGGTGCCTGCCGGCCATGGCCGCCGGCGCGAAGCCGCTCCCCCCCCCCCCGCGGGCCCCTGTCAGTTCCCCGACGGCCAGCGTCGCTGGAGCCGGCCCCATGTAGCTGCCGACCCTTCGCAGTCCGCTGCCTCGCCGGAGGTCACCGCGGCACGCCGGAGCCCAGCCCCGTGCCAAGCCCCCCCTGCAGGTGCCGATCCCTTCCATCCCCGCGTGCCCGCCATCGTCCAGTTGCTGCCGATGCTTGATGTTGCTGCGGCTTGTCGCTGCTGCCGACCACAGACTGTTGCTGAAGCCCGTCGCTGTTGTTGTCCGCTGCTGTGTCCTGGTGCTGTTTTGTTGTAGCTTGCTTTGCTGCTTGTTGTGCGTTTTGCTGCTACCTAATGTTGTTGCCTGCTGGCGTTGCCATCCCTGCCTGTTGTCGTTGTGTCGGTTTGCTGCTGCTACCGCTTGCCGCTTGGTGCTGTTGCTGATGTCACCGCTTGTGCTAGCTGTCGTGCCATGCTTGCTGTTGCCTGTTGCCGAGAGCTGTAGCTCCTGTTAGTGCTTGCCGTAGATGATTGTTGTCGCTTGTGCTAGCTGCTACTTGCTATTGCTGCTGCTAGGCTATTGCTGTTGCTTGCCGGTTGCTGTATGCTGCTGCTGCCTGCTGGCTTTGTCGCATTGCTTGCTGCTGAAGTTGCTGCCGCCGCTGTTGCTGTGCTGTCGCTGTTACCTGCTGTGCCTGCTTGCGTTGCCTGTAGCTGTCGCCTGCTAGTTGCTTGTGTAGCCGCTGCGTGCCGTAGCTCGCTGTTGTTGTTAGCTGTAGCTAGCCTGGCCGATGCATGCTGTTGTTGTTTATGTTGTTGCTGGCGATGCTTAGTTGCTATTGCTCTTGCTGCGGTAGCTGTTGCTCCTGCTAGATATTAGTTGCTGCTCTGCTTTGTTTTGCTAGGCTGCTGGAGCTGTTTGCTGTTGCTTTGCTTTGCTTGCTATTAGATGCTCGTTGATGCTAGACACTGTTGCTAGGTTGCTAGCTGAGGCATGCTAGTTGCTAGAAATTAGTTGCTGCAGCTTGTAGCCGTGACCTCTGCTCGCATTTGCTTGTGTTGTAACATGTCGTCGCTGCGTGCACCATCCCCGCCTGCCGTGAGTCTCCGACAAGATCAGCGAGTACCACGATGCCCTCGACGACCCCCGGAAACGAGTTCGTCTTCCTCGACGTCGCCGAAGACCCGTGTTCGACTACTGAGGTGAAGACCGTAACCGTCGCCGAAGACCGTGTGCCACTACTTCAACTACCGGCGCATGTACGACTACTTCCACGACGACCACGACTTCCACGACAACCGTTGGTCTCCTTCTCCGAATCGAAACGCTCCGATGTGCACGCTCCGAAGGTATAACGTTGAGACGTGTCGAGTACCATAATGTTGTGATGTATGAGATGAACCGTATGTTTGCGCCTGTACATGTTGCCCGTAGCACGTTGACTCTATTTTGTCGCGCCCTCGACACATGGGAACCCGATATACGGGATCATCCCATCTTTATTTAGCGTTCCCACACGCGCTTCCAGTTTGTTGGTATGATATCTCGTTGTGTTATCGGGATAGGAACGTTGCCGTGGCATCGTTTCCGATTTGCCGCCATGGTTCTCTCTCGCTCGTCGTGGCGACACATGTTTCTTTCTCTTCTTGTCGTGGTGTTATGAACTCGCATGCATGACGCATTCATGGCATAATATTGTGTTGCATGTTCTTGTGCCGTAGCTCCGTTCTATGTTCCGCGAGTTAAACCGTCTAGGATGCCATGTAGGATCACCGCTTCACCCCTTGCCATGATAACAACAATTTAATATCGCCGTGTAAATAATCGGGAGTGAGTTAAATAATTAATCATGGAGTTTTTTCGATATGTAACCCGTTGCATATCGAGCTTCACTTAATGTGTAGTGTTTGCGTGAGGTGAATTGCCATGCCATCCCGTGCATCGATGAACTGATCATGCATCATATTAGGGTATGCATCATGTTGTGCATCGTGTGGTGAATATCTGTGTTGATGCTTGTTTCCGGTTTGCTCCGTCTCGATAGAGTTCCGCAAGCGTGTCGGATTGTGAGGACCCGTTCGACTACGTCGGTTCGTCTGCTTCTCAGAATCATTCTTCTTCCAAGCGGGATCTCAGGCAAGATGATCATTTCCCCAGATACCATTACTATCATTGCCATGCTAGTTTTATCGCTTCTATCGTTTATGTCTCGTTGCCTACCACATGTTAAATATCAGCCTCTCAACAATGCCATGATAACCTTCAACCTGTTCAACCTAGCAAACCACTGATTGGCTATGTTACCGCTTGCTTAACCCTGTGTTAGCATTGCTAGTTGCAGGTGCATTGCTTCCATGTGAAAGCATGGTTCCCTTGTCATATCACCATATTAACGCTATTTAATTTAATGCACCTATATACTTGGTAAAAGGTGGAAGGCTCGGCCTTTTCTAGTCTGGTGTTTTGTTCCACCTTTGCCCCCTTAGTTTCGGCTACCGGTGTTATGTTCCATAAATGAGCGCTCCTAACACGATCGGGGTTGTTATGGGGACCCCCTTGATAATTCGTTTTAGATTAAAGCTGGTCTGGCAAGGCCCAACTTTGGTACTACATTTGCCTAAACACCTAATAAAATTGCATAGGGACTTTCCGGACCCCGAGGATAATTTAATCAACCCCCGCGCCAGTGCTCCTCATGAGTGTTGGCCCCACCTGAGCGATGTCCGGCGCCCCTCTGGTCACCCAGAGGTTTAGCGATCCCGACGTCTAGCTCATCCGCTGTGTCCTGAGAACGAGGTACGCGACTCCTATCGGGATCGTCGACACGTCGGGCGGCCTTGCTGGATTAGTTTTACCTTTGACGAGATATCTTGTGCATCGGGATTCCGGTGATGCTTTGGGTAATCTCAGAGTTGAGGTTTTCCACTCGGGAATCCGACGAGATCGCGAGCTTCGTGATTGAGGATTTCTATGCGGCTTGTGGTAATTTGTGATGGACTAGTTGGAGCACCCCTGCAGGGTTAAATCTTTCGGAAAGCCGTGCCCGCGGTTATGTGGCAACGTGGAAACTTTGTTTAACACTGGTTCTAGATAACTTGAAGTTAACTTAATTAAAATATGCCAACTGTGTGCGTAACCGTGACTGTCTCTTTCGTGAGTTCCTTCTCCGCTTGAGGACACGGTGGGGTTATGTCTGACGTAGGTAGGTGTTCAGGATCATTTATTTGATCATCAGTAGTTCACGTCCGGTATGCGTAGATCATCCCCCTCTTTATTCTTGTACTCGTAAGATTAGCCACCAAATATATGCTTAGCCGCTGCTGCAACCTCACCACTTAACCATGACTCACCCATTAAGCTTTGCTAGTCTTGATACCTTTGGAAATGAGATTGCTGAGTCCCATGTGGCTCACAGATTACTACAACACCAGTTGCAGGTACAGGTAAAGGTTACTTCACGCGAGCGCGTTGATTGTTCATTTGGAGTTGCTTCTTCTTCTTCTTCTTCATCGATCTAGGATGGGTTCCAGGCCGGCAGCCTGAGATAGCAAGGATGGACGTCGTTCTTCTTTTGTCGTTTGTTTTCGTCCGTAGTCGGACCCTGCTCTTACTCTTGATGAATATGTAATGTACTGATGTGACTCTGATGTAGCTTGTGGCGAGTGTAAGCCAACTCTATATATATCTCTTCTTTTCAGTACATGTACTTGTAACGATATCCATTCTTGCGACACAACGAGATGCGCTTCTATCCCTGACGAGGCCTTCGTGCCAAATTGAGGATAGGGTCGCATCTTGGGCGTGACATGCATAGTTCCGGATTTCCGAAGCTGGTCGGACGTCCGGGCCTCGGACGTCTGGAGGAGGCCGGATGTCCGGGGCTCGGACGTCCGGAGGAGGCAGGATGTCCGAGGCACTGGTCATGTTTTCTGATAACAGCAGAGCAGTGGAGATGTGGTAAGAGCAGAACAGTGGATATCTAGTTTGAGCAAGTTCATCACAAAACATGTGATCCCCTCTTAATAGTGCGGGATCCCTAAAGACTCAAGAATCATAAAAGGGTACTGATGATCCATACTTGAGTGTATACTTTTATTCGCTGATCATCACTCCGCACCACTAACTTCAAAGGAACCGATACCTTTGAGTTAGCCCTTTCACTTGAGCTTGATGTTGTTGTTCCTTCTTGACTCAAGTTGAAAGCAAGACATGATGAAGTCTTCAAGTGGCTCTCCCATACACAATGTGGAAAGCCTAGCTTATGTATTCATCTTCATTTGTCCACCATGTGAACATCCACAAGAATCAAGCATGTAGTGCTCAGGAATGCTTATCTTGATCTTGTCCTTGTTAGCACATGAGCTTGTCCTTATCAACACATGATCATTGACAATAGTTTCAATGATATATTCGTGCTGATCCACTTGAACTTGCACACCACAATCTTGATGACGATCACCACTTGATGTCATCCTTCATGGGTTGTATGAGATCTTCCTTTTGACGTAAGCCCAATGGAAGCACACCTAACCCCCACATAGGACTCTCACAAAGACCATGGGTTAGTACACAAACACGTAATGGACAATGCTTACCATACCATGGGATCACTTGATCCCTCTCGGTACATCTTATACGCTTTGTGTGTTGATCATCTTGATTTACTCTTTGTCTGAGATCTTGATAAACCTAGTGTCTCCATGACCATTCTTTGGATAATACCTTGAATACCATCTTGGTCATCATATAAACTCCTTGAACCCAACAAATGGACTTCAAGAAGTGCCTATGGACAAATCCTATAAATATAACTTAAGGCAACCATTAGCCCATAGGAATTGTCATCAATTACCAAAACAACATATGGACATATATGCTCTAACAATCTCAATATCAATTTTTTAGCATTAAGAATAAAAAACTTTGTGGTTATACAGTTAGGAAGAGAAGTTATTACAACCAGTATACTTTGGAGAAATGTAGTCAGCAAAACTGGAAATTGGGCCTGGAAAAACTAAAGAAAGGCATTTTTTTCAACCACTTCTCTAAGTGGGCATGATGATTTTTGCAATGTACGACAGGCAAACAAATTGCTAATTTCCAAGTGCTAACCAATTTATCTACCACCAATGTTACATAACATGGATTCTAGTTACTGGAACCATTTGTGACAATAATGGCTCGGTCATACAGACCTTTAGTATCACTATGCTTTTGAAATGCTTATGCACCACATCTCAATATCTAAGCTTTAGCAATAAAACCAAATAATTACAAAAACAACAAAATTTAGAACAACAGATTTAGAAGTGTGGCGCTCACCGCACTTGCCCTGGTGCTTGACCATGGTGACGACACCACTCTGCATCCAGTCCAACGCGTCAGGCACGGCGTCAGGCCTAGGAATGCACTTATCGCGGATGATGTACTCTGAAGGCTCATCTTCATTGTGTTGTGCATTTGAGAAAAAAAATATTAATTGGAAAGAAGCAATTGTTGTGACGATTGATCGAAAGTGAAGTAAGATGGAAAAAATGAGAGCAGACTAAAAGGGAAATAATAAGACAATAGAACTGAAAGTGTCATGTGCGCATGTAGGCACATCGTGTCACGAACGAAGAATTGGTAAAAACGTGTGTGCATGTGTATGATGAAATAGAAATAGACAATTAGCGTATGTGGTTTCCACATGCAAATAAAGTAAAAGAAGCAGAAGGATATATTGAACCAAAAATGAGGTTCAACACATTTTGATTACAATTGGATTTCCAATGAACCTATGTAATTTGCAAATGGAAAGCAAAGAAAAAGAAAAGTGAATGATTAGCATATGGTAATTAGTTGGAAGTCTCTCAACAAAAAAATGATCTATGATTAGTTGTACAACCTAATAGGATACACAAGAAGTCATAAGAAATGAGCTCTGAATGTAAATAATCAGCATTACAACTGAAAGCAAGATAGATAATGTGACACTTGGGTAGAATCATATTTTTTTGGTGAGTTGCAGTTTAACCTTAGAGCGCTTCACTGAATGACTGGGTGCATATATTCTTTGTGTGCATCTTACTATTAGTGATGGAGTGAAATATCTGATCATTGGCTGCTTAATAGGCGCATCTTAATAAAACCCATCAATGAATTCCCGACCTGAAATCAGGCTAACTATTGGCCCAATTTCACAAATGAATATGACAAAAAAGAGATTTCTTGAAGAACTGATGCATTTCAGAGAATAATGTCACCTGGAGGTGGTGGTCTCTTGCCTTTCGATGTCGAAGAAGGATTTGCATGTCGATTAATTAGGTTGGTTCTTCACATAAAAAGGTATTTTTGTTGACTATAAGTACAAATATCTCACAAGACAATCAGAATTCACCAATCAAAATACCCTTTATTTTGGTGCGTTGCCAATGAGAAAACAATAATAAAATAGGAAAAGGTCTGCAAACGATAATAAATATTAATCTAGCAGACGATACGGAGATTTGTACGGCTGCTTATAAAAGCTACTGCGTAGCTGTTCATGAGTTCACTTCCTAGATCAAGGAAAAGTGTAGTGGAGTCTGAAAGTATAGAGTACCGGAGTATAACCCATTCGGAGATGATCCAATAATGCGTTTGACAAGTCAAGTCGTTGCATGTGTCCCATCAGCACGTTGTATGGTGAAACTTGCAATAAATCTATGCAAATGCCTTCTTTTCTCATTGACTCTACTGATATAAGTCCCGGGATACATGAGGCACTTGATTGGTGCGGTCTGGTCTATCATCCAAGATTTTAAATCATGAGCTGCGACTTAAACGCGAGTTTGTTATATTGCCATTTTCATGCGTTCATAGTTTAAGCGGGTTCAAGTTTTTTGCTGACAAAACACCTACATGTAGGTATTCTAAATGAAGCAGCATGGTTCTCCTCTATTGTTGGTGTTGTTTGTTCGTTCATTGACAAATAGGAACTTGAAGATCAGAGAAGAAAATTTGCAGAATAGAACACCATCATTAGGAATCTGAAAAAATGGGTGGTAAGGATCTGCTCCGTAGGTACTG
This sequence comes from Hordeum vulgare subsp. vulgare, assembly GCF_904849725.1. Lineage (NCBI taxonomy): Eukaryota > Viridiplantae > Streptophyta > Magnoliopsida > Poales > Poaceae > Hordeum > Hordeum vulgare. Next base: position 481,878,999 of record NC_058518.1, on the reverse strand, counting down.
AAAGTGTTCTGTGTAAGTTGAACATCTACTGTTATGAAGGTTAATCCATGTTGACATGAAAACACTGAACATGGTATAATATGTCCTAATGGTTAAATAAAATTTTAGTGTATTTATAATCATATTTTACAGAGGACGATAGCTTAACTTTAATGCTTGATACAGAGAATCATGGCTGCAATAAGAAATCGTTGAACACTATAAATGAATATATTTTCATAGTAGCCTATCAATGGTGGCAACAAACTGAAAACAGAGTCCCAAAAATGTTGGCGTCTTAGTCTCCTGTACAAACTTCAGAAACTCTTCAACCTATGTACTACTACCAGAATTGAATAGAGGGAGGGTGAGGCAAAACAGTAGGGCTCGCGCAAAAAAGGGAACAGGGGAGGCGAAGGGAGAGCATGCCGAGGGCAGGGGAGCAGTACGTGTGTGTGCTCGAAGGCTGGCTTGACGGGCGTGAACGGTTGGCCGCCACGACGAACTTGTATTGGGACGACGCCGCCGCGTCGTGGGAGAGAGCCGATGTCCAGCTAAGAAGATGCTAGCGCTCATTTTAAAGTTGCATTGGGACGGCACTAACAAGTTGAGTTAAGTCTAGCTCAATTTAAAGTGTACAACACAATAGAATTGATTTCAAATCCATCTTCATATAGTCAAACATAACAACCCTACTCAAAATCTCTCCGAAGAAAAAGAAGAACCAACCAAGCAATCTTGCTTGAAACCGTTTTTACGCTGTGAGAAACAAATGGTTAGAAGGACATTTTATATTCAGTAACACTCAGCTTCTTATCACTCTTCATTAATTCTTGTCATGCTGTATTCATCCATGACTTCCTTATGAAGCTGCAGGTATTGAGTTCCTCTCAGACCATATTTCGTCTAGCAGTTTTGCAAAAAAAATGTTGCAAACGACAGGAAGGAGCACATATTTTATTAGACACATCACAATACATCTGATTTGACACGAATCTTTATAAAAACACACACAACAATCTTGCTCAAAAATTCACACAACAAAAAGCAGAGCCAGACAAGCTTGTCTGGAAATTGACTGCTAATGGAGAATACTCGGCGCGATCCTGCTATCAGGCAACCTTCCACAGATCCCTCACTTGCCATTCCTGGCAGTTAATCTGAAAGGGATGGGCTCCGCCGAAGGTCAAGTTCTTCCACTGGCTTGCGAACCTGGACCGATGCTGGACCGCAGACAGACTTGCTCGTCGCGGCCTCCCACATCACGCCCGCTGCCTGCTTTGCGACCAAGAGCCAGAGACCATTCACCACCTGCTACTGGCCTGTCCCTTCGCGCGGCAAGCCTGGCACGAGGCTCTTTCCTGCCTGCGCTTACCAGCCCCCACGCCGGAGCAGGATATCTCCATTCAGGACTGGTGGATTAGGGCGAGAGATGCAACACCGCCATCGCTCCGCAAGGCGCTGAGGTCCACCACGCTGCTATTTCCATGGATGATCTGGAAACATAGGAATGCGTGTGTATTTGATCATGCCACTCTGTCGCTCTCCGAGCTCTCGGATGGGATCAAAGATGAGATGAGGTGTTGGGCTAGAGCCGGGGACAAGGGGCTTAGGGTAGTCTTGCCCCCATCCTGGGATGTTCATTGTACTACTTGTAACCTGCTGTAACCGTCTCCTCTGAGACTGACATTTCCTCTTTTCTATACAAAGAAACGCACATCTCTACGTTTTCTCGAAAAAAAAGCAGAGGTAACCGAACCTGTAATTACCTGCACGACAAAGACGAAACAGCGAACCAACTGCTATTTCTGAGAGAAGATAAGCTGTCATACGGAGGATACATAACAGCAAACACCTGATGAGCGTGAATGAAGCAATACAACCAAGAAGTAAAAATCAGCATAGAAACACCCATGAACACAAATAAACAGAGAACGAAACGTACGCTGATACCTGGAACCCAGCTAACAACAACCTGCTAAAAAACATATATGACCAATAAGAACAACAACAATACATATGGAAAGGAGAAGAACATGCTAGCTTAACGGATGGACAATGGCATCACAAAATACATCCCGACGTGGTCGATGAGGACCGTGGGGTGTGGTCATGTGGGTGTGTGTGTTGAGGGGTCTTACAGTGTAGCGATTGCGCGATGTGTCGAGCAGCCGGCTGCTGCATAGACCCGACGCTACAGCTCCTCTTCGTCTTGTCCAACCGTTGCAACCGCTGCAAGGAGATCCACAACTTGGAGCGACAACCGACGAGGAGAGACAGGGGAAGAGTCCGACGACACAAGGAAGATGATGGGATAGGAGTAGGCCCGGAGGCAGATGAAGAATGGGGGTGGCGGCGCGAGGAGAATTGACGGAGTGAAGAGGAGGCGGCGGCGTCAAGAGAGGAGGTTGCGTGTAGCTCGGATGAATTTTTGGGTGGGGCTCGAGGGAACTTCCTCCCCTCTTTCTTCGGATGAAGCAAACGAGCGGTGGGCCTCTTTTTTTTCTCGTTTGGTCGCTCCCTCCGCGCACGAATCATAGCAGTCCACTGGAGCACCACACAACGACGAACAGCCAATCACGAACGAGCGCCCGTACAGTGCAGTCATGCGGACGTGGACAGCGTGAGAGATCGCCCCTTCCGCGTACGTTAATGTGTTTGATACCCATACAGTTACGACAATGCCTCTTAATAATAAAAAGCAAACAGATGCAGCCCAAGCATGGCTAGAGCTTCAGGTAGGCAACAGCTCATCGCTCCGCACATCAGGCCAACAAGTTTATCAGTACATCTTTCATGTGGTTCATCAATAGATCTTTCATGTTGTAAATCAAACGATCTTTCATGTGGTTTATCAATAGTTTCATTTCCCTTCTGTGACATGTGTTGTATATGTATCATCTTTATACCCATACAATTACAACAATGCCTCTTAATAAAAAGCAAACAAACGCAGCCCAGGCATGATGGGAGGCTTCAGATAGACAGCTTCATCAACGTTCCGCACATCAAAGCCAGGAGGTACTCAGTTATACAACAGCAGTAGGATTACACAAATCATCTTCACGGAGCGCCGGCGGCATCCTCCGATGACTTCTTGTACTCGGGCTTGAGCTCATGTGTGCCCTGGTTCGGCCCTCGCTTGTTGTACATACAGAGGTCGTTCAATATCTCCTTGAGGAATTGCTGCACAGAGCGAACCACAAAGAGATGCGTAAAAAAAGTGGCACTGGGAAGACCACTTCATATTAGCAAGACATGTTTTTTTTTCCCTGCTAACAATGCCCAGGGATAGATTTTGGAAGTACCTCTGGCTGGTCGGTTTCTTGCACTAGAGCCTTCAGTGCCCAGTTAGGCTGCTTTTCGAAAAGCTTGAAGATAATGTTTTCCAGTTCCCGGCGATCCCTACGTGTTCTTTTGACATCAGATGGTTTGGTTGGCGTCGGCTTCCTCTTCTCCTGCCCAGCACAAATTAAAATATGACAAAACAAGTTATAATTGGGAAATTACTGACGATGGACAACAGAAATAGATGTACGGATCTAAAATGGAAGAGGCACTTCAAATTTTCCAATCATTTTACAAGCAAAAGTCATATAGGTACAACAAGCGACCTACATAACTTATCTTTGGATCTAAACTCAGGAAACATTGCATGACATATTAAAACCACCTCGATGTATTAACCAATGTTGACACATATACCAAGGATGAAAGCACAATGGATAATCCTCAAATGGCAGAAGAAGCAACTACCTTGGAACTAGAAGATATCAGACCAACCATGCCAGGCATGGGTCTCATGCTCATTCCATGGTCATTATCAAGGACCTACAAGCAGTGAAGACATTGGTAAATTATACTAATACCTTCAAGGCACAATAAGGTGAAAAGGCCATTGAAGCAACCTACCTGCACTTTTCTAGTTTTAACCATAGACTTTTGTGTTCTTTCACGGCATAACTTTGCGTAGTTCAATAAGTTATCCTTGTGAGGTTCCATGTCGAATTTATGCTCAACTTTTCCTTCGCATGAGAGTTTTCCTGAAACAAACAGTGGTTTGCTTCAGTGATAGTCAAACCTAATTAGTGCCATTGTGCCACTGCAAGAATCCCAGAAGTTTTCGAGAACCAAGAACCACAGAGCTGCTAGTAAGTCCAAACTTTTCAATCTTGTTACAGGCAGTAACCTGCCAGTGGTGACCTGTTACCGGTGGTAGGCCAACTGAAGTTAGCAGGTTAGGGCTGTAACCTGTTACCGGTGGTAGGCCAACTGAAGTTTGCAGGTTAGGGTTTCATATTGCTTGGTGAGCTATATGAATCAAGAAGCAGCTCAGCAAGTTAGGCTTTAGACAGCACTACATATGACAGTAGTCTCCCTATTTTTCTGAACTAACTGAAAGGATGTATCAATGTGCATAAATTATGCAAAATCACTCAGGGAGCACGGTGAACATTGACATCTCATACATATCAAATTTTACATGATGGAATGATAACAGGACATCACCGCTGAGAGAAGATTGCATGGAAAAACAACCCAAAACTACACCACCACGTTTGATGGCGAAGTTTATTGATTGGGGAATCAAAGGAACTATGCACTCAACGATCACACATCAATTAAGTAAAACGTCCCAACAGACTAAAGCATCCGATCACCTAACAAAACACTGGAAAATACATACACTGAAACCCATACAAAAGAGAAACTCCTTATCAAACTACATGAATTCAGTACCAACCAAAATACATGCTAGACATGAATTACTCCCTCCGTTCCTAAATATAAGTCTTTCTAGAGATTCCACTAGTAGACTACATACGGATGTATATAGACATACTTTAGAGTGTAGATTCACTCATTTTATTTCGTATGTAGACTCCTAGCGAAATCTCTTAAAAGACTTATTATATTTAGGAATGGAGGGAGTACATGTCAAGAAAATACTAATCTTGCACATAAATGCAATCACCACCTAGCGGACTTGGACTAGCGACACATTTCTCCATATATGAAATTCAATTCACCCGACATCAAAGAGAAGCTCAAGCTCGGGAGACACCTACTGCTACAACTACTAGATACTAAATCCTGAAACTTGTGGGTTTAGAACATTGCTTAGAATATGCAGGCAGGCACAATAGGCCAACATAGACATATATATATGTGGCATTTTCTGTGCTCGCACGGTGACTTTAAGAAGAACAGGGTATCAAAATTATGAAGATGGCACAATCACTATCATTAAAATTCAACAGATGGCACAATCACTATCATCAAAATTGAAAAATCGATACAATGCCAAACTAAATCATTTAAGTCAGAAAATTGATGCATAAGTAACTGTGTGGATTCATTTCTCATGAGTACGGGTTCATTTCTCACGAGTACTGTGCAAAAGGTTTGGGACTGAAACCATTTGCAGATGTTACCAAATTCATATCGACAACTATGAATTATAGATACAACATTTGAAGCGCATGTTGTACCTCTCTTGTAGAAAATATGAAGCATGTGCGGAACATTAGAGACATAACACATCACAGAACTATAGTTCAGCATATTTGACTGTTTTGACAAGATTACTATTGCATATAAAATCAATATCTGTATTAAACCAAAAGTACATAGGCAGAACCAAAGTGCAAACCTAAACCAGGTACAACAGTCATGACAACAGAATTTCCAGGCCATTAAAATACACAGATAAGAAAAAATGCATGCACTGCGATTGATAACAAGCAGGGAATTTGTTTTGTACCTTGATTAGTCTCAGAGAAAACACACATGGGTACAAAATCCTTGAACATATTCAAGGAGTAACTCTTTGGTAGATTGCAAGTGCTAGCTACACTAGTTTGAGACATCTCCATCTTGAACTGCCATTCCAAATAAAATGTTGTAAGAACGATGAGCACCACAAGCAAGAAATAATGAGTGTGATACAGACATAGAATGAGCAACAATTAACAGTTGGGACAAAGATAGCAGTATGCCATGCAGTTCTTCAAATTAGTATCTTCAATGCACTAAGTTCAATCTGCATAAGATTTTTATGCTTTTTCATGCAGTCTTCACCAGGCTTGTTCCTAGCCTAGCTTGCAGACTCAAACAAATCCCCAAATAATATATAGAAGGCGGGTGCGGGTTGTTGTTCATGAGCACAATTGTCGCCAACCATGGTTTGTTCTCATCAAGCACCCAATGCTTCGGTACCTGATTCAAACAGGCACCTAAATGTATTCGACCATATCGTGTTACTCCATCAGTTGGGTCATCAGCTAACTATACAGCTCCCGTACCAACCTATTGGTTTCTGAACTTGAATTGAGGCGACTCTACTGAACAAATCCGCACACCAATCAAAAGAGGGGAACATCGCGGGGCGGGGCGGGGGCGGGGTGGGCTCCTTGCCTGGAGGGAAGGCTCGGCGGAGCTGAGGGGGTCGAGGGACAGCACGACCTTGGCGACGACCGGGTTAGGGTTAGCATCGCCGGAAGAGGCGGAGGCGCCCTGCCAAGCCTGGGAGACGACGGGGGGGCACTTCATGAGCCACACGGAGCGGTCCGCCCGCGCCGTCTCCAGGTACTTCGCCTCGTCGCCCATCTCTGCGCCGGCTAGCCGCCGCGGGTGGTCTCGCGATTTTGGGGTTCGTTTGGTGGCGGCGCTAGGGCGACCGGGAGGAGCGAGCGGCGCGTGATCTGACGCGGCGGAGGACGGGAAGAGACTAGTCTAGACAGGCACGTGCGGATGGCGTGAATGCGAGACGAGCAGAGGTTTTGTTAGAGCAAAAATTCTAGCACACCCCGTATCCCGACCTCACCCCGTATCCCACCCCGACCTGTAAAATAATCGTCAAAATACGGGTTGGGCCGGAAAAACCAGCCCGATCAGACCCCGCATCCCGCCCCGGTCAGTAAAAAATTTTAAGGGGCGCGGCAAAATCCCGACCCCAACCCGGGAAAACGCGGGTTTCCCCCTCGCAGCTGCGGTGCCCTGCATATAAGCGGAAGCGGTTGGTGGGGGAACATTTCATCCCGCGCTTTCTCCCACCAACCACCTTTCCTCTCCCCCCTCGCGCCGCCGCCGGCCGCCGCCCAAGATTCCGGCGACAGCAGCCGGTAGGAGCACGCCGGAAGGCCGCCACGCGCACGAGGCCTCCCCTCCCTTCCTCCCTGCGTCGGCGGGCTGCCGGATTTGCAGATCTGCGACACTTCATCGCCGGCCGCCGGTTGCTGCCCGAGGCGATGGAGTGGTTGGGGAGCCTCTCCCGCAGCCCAGGCAAGGACGCATCGCCGCATGCAGGCACGGGTTCGTCCGTCCGCCGCCACCGAAGGTTTGCGGGCATGGACTCGTCTGGCCGTCCATCGGGCTCGGCGCTCGCGCAGCGTCTTTGTGGCCTGCCGATGCCGCTCATAGAGTGCGACGACTGCCGGCGCCAAGTGCTGCGGCTCACTTCGGGCACGCCGACGCATCCCGGATGGGGTGTTCTACAAATGCGAAAACGACAGGGTACGTGCACTTCAATAGCTCGTTCCATAGCTCATTCTTTAGTTCAATTGCGGTAGCTCACTTCGAGCTTGCTCATTCTTTTGTGTAGGACGATGGATGCTTATTTTGGTTTTGGGAAGGCCAATACTTGTGGTTCTTGTTTTCTTTGGTTTTGCTATTCTAGTCAAGATTTGGTGATATCTTTTGTATCTATAATGTTGTTGCAAAAGCAAAGAAAAGCATTGTGCTAGATCAATTTAAGTTGCAAATCTAAGTTTTACGGGCCGGGAGAAGCTGCGCCAGATCAAAACCCGCAGAAGCCGACCCGTAAAAAAAGTATATTCCGCGAATATGCTTTTTTACGGGTCCATTATGCGGGGTATGCATCTGTGCCAGCCCGCGCCGGCCCGCAAAAGTGGTTTTGCGCGAACTGCAAACGCGTTTTGCGGGCCGACCGGGTGCGGGGTCTACTAGAGTTGCTCTTAGAGATCTACATCCGAACTTGCAAATCCGCCCCTCAAATGCGAGTGTATGCGGTCAATACGTATCCACCGACACTGATTTGTCACACTTTAAATAATGTGTTATATAATCGGACATCTCAGATCTCATACCTTAAATTCATACAAACCATGTAATTACTACGTCAATGCATTATACATATCGTCTGATTACTCCATCACTACTAACATTATCATCGGGCTATCAAAATTTGACATGTTTGGCCATATGGACATTAGCCACGGCTACTCTTGCCTTTCCTGGAGCACTTGTCGTCCTTCTCGCCGAAGTACCGGTTGAAGACGCGGGTACGGATCGAGCCGGATTACTCATCACTGGAGCTGTCCTCGCCGTCGATCACCTCCTCCACCTCCGTCGATGGTAGTCCCGCCATTTACCGGATCGCCCGATTCTGCTCGCGAGCGAGGGCGCACGTGTTCCTCCACTGTCGTTTCTTCAAAGTGCCGGCGCGGATGGCTTCCTTCTCTGCGGCCGCCCGTTCCGTCGCATCAATCGCCTCCGCCTCCGCCATTTCCTTCGCGAGAAAGGCCTCGGCAATCCTTATCCTCTCCTTCCCACGATGGACAACATGTGACTCGAAGTCCGCCGGAACGGCCGATGGATCCCCCATCGGGACCTCGATGATCCCGTCCCAGAGGAACTGGGCGCCTGTTGAGGGGACGCTATGGAGTCGCGGCGGGCAGATCCTATCGTCGGTCGCGTGTTGTCCTTGCGGGAGCGGCGGAGTGCAATGTTGATGTATATGCACGCTTATATTCTTGTAGACTATGTTGGGCCTCCAAGCGCAGAGGTTTGTAGGACAGCAACAATTTCCCTCAAGTGGATGACCTAAGGTTTATCGAACTCAGGGAAGTAGAGGTTGAAGATGGTCTCTCTCAAGCAACCCTGCAATTAAGAAACAAGAAGTCTCTTGTGTCCCCAACATACCTAATACAACTACCTCTCCTTTGGCGGGTTGGGGAATTGTTTCTCCGAAGGCAGTCCGCCACCCAATAACTTCCTTGGGATCTAGATTACCCGTTTTTACAAAGTTATCAAGATAGGCATCATTGACCTCTGTTGGCAGCGAGTTGCATTTCGAGATAGTGTCCATAACTACAAAAGGAAAGAGCGGGGCGGGTTGTCAGGAACTGCGGAATTACAACTCGCCAGCCAAAATGATCTACAGGGATATTCTAACTCGCCATGGCGAAAGGAGACGGGTTATGGTTCTAAAAAGGGTTTCCTTAGGGATATTTTTTTATTGGAGGACAAACATGTTTCTAATGACAAACAATAATTTACGAATCTACGCGCGTTTCCAATGGAGAAAATAACGCTAGCCGAAGGATCGAATACCGCAGAACGCAAAACAACACTGTGAAAAATGGTGCGTAAATCTATGAACAACGGATTGACAGGGAACACGGCAAGAACTACTGCGATTATCATTTCATATGTGGATCTACAATACCGCATCCAGATGGGCTAAGAAGCAAGGGGATGCTGCGTTCATGGAGTTTTGATGCTGATCTAAGAGGTGCGAAGGTTCGGATCTACTCCTAATGGGAGGAGGAGATTTACGTGAAGGAAGAAGAAGATGCCGGATGAGGATCGAGGAAGTCCTGCGACGGCTGCCGCACCCTCGACTGGCTCGGGAAGCAGCTGGACGGCGATGACCTGCGACGGAGCTTGAGCGGTGACGAGATGGTCGAGGTATGGCTGGGGAAGACGATGCGTCTGAAAGGAGGAAGTGGGGGTAGGTGGCGTTGCCCTCCCACTCCCCCGCGGCTATTTAAAGGCCCAAGGAAAGACAAGAAATGGCAGGCGCGGGAATCGAGGCGACTGATTGAAAATTGGAGACGATGGCGCCTAGATTTTTGGGATGACAGGATAAGGACGAAAAAGGATCCGTTGGGAAGTGATGTCACCAGAATTCCTGGAATAGTGGAGAAGGTGATGTTATCAACACATGATCTTGTGACTCAAGCAAATTGAGGAAGATGGCGGCTTGTCATTCGTTGAAGGAAAGATGAAGGTGAGATGAGTCACCGAAGATAAAAGTGAAGATTTGTTGGCGTGAATAAATTCAAGTCAAACTCGGGCCTAATGCTGGGGATATTACCTGCGGTATGACCCGCCCTATTGGGTCGGGTCAGGAAAGCGGTAACTCATACATACATGACCAATGAAAGCCTCGGTTTAGGCCTGAGGCGTGTTTGTCAGAAGGCCGCCAGAGCCCATGAGCCGGATGGCGGTTCAAGATTAACGAAGAAGATAAGTCGCCAAGGAGTTTCCTTAGCTTGGTGAACACGGCGACTGATACGTCTCAAACGTATCTATAATTTTTTATGGTTTCATGCTGTTATCTTGTCATCTTTGGATGTTTTATGTACCTTTTATATCTTTTTTTGGGACTAACTTATTAATTCAGTGCCAAGTGCCAGTTCATGTTTTTTCTGTGTTTTTGGCTCTTTTCAAATCTGATTTTAGAATGGAGTCCAAACGGAATAAAATCCCCGAAATGATTTTTTCCCGAACGGAAGAAGATCACGGGGCTTGTGGGCCAATCCAGGAGGGCTCCCTGGAGCCCACAAGCCCCCACTCCGCCACAAGGGGAGGCGGCGGTGGCAGGGCTTGTGGCCTCCCTGGCGCCCCCCTGACCTAGATCTTTGGCCTATATATTCCCTAAAATACAGCAAAAAATCAGGGGAGCCACGAAAATACTTTTCCGCCGCCGCAAGCTTCCGTTTCCGCGAGATCTCATCTGAAGACCCTTCCCGGCGCCCTGCCGGAGGGGACTTTGGAGTTGGAGGGCTTCTTCATCATCATCATCACCCCTCCAATGACTCGTGAGTAGTTCACTTCAGACCTACGGGTCCGTAGTTAGTAGCTAGATGGCTTCTTCTCTCTCTTGGATCTTCAATACAAAGTTCTCCATGATCTTCATGGAGATCTATCCGATGTAATCTTCTTTGGCGGTGTGTTTGTCGAGATCCGATGAATTGTGGATTTGTGATCAGATTATCTATGATATATATTTGAGTCTTTGCTGATTTCTTATATGCATGATTTGATATCCTTGTAAGTCTCTTTGAGTCTTGGGTTTTCTTTGGCCAACTAGATCTATGATTCTTGCAATGGGAGAAGTGCTTGGTTTTGGGTTCTTACCATGTGGTGACCTTTCCCAGTGACAGTAGGGGCAGCAAGGCACACATTGAGTGGTTGCCATCAAGGGTAACAAGGTGGGCTCTGTCGTTGATATGAGATTGTCCATCTACATCATGTCATCTTGCTTAAGTTGTTACTCTGTTATTTTGGACTTAATACACTAGAAGCATGCTGGATAGCGGTCGATGTGTGGAGTAATAGTAGTAGATGCATAAAGTATCGGTCTACTTGTTTTGGACGTGATGCTATAGATATAATCATTGCCATAGATGACGTCACGACTTTGCGCGATTCTATCAATTGCTCGACAGTAATTTGTTCACCCACCGTCTACTTGCTGTTATGAGAGAAGTCACTAGTAAACACTACGGCCCCCGGGTCTATTCACATCTATCGTTTACACCTCCGCTTTTACTTTGCTTTGTTACTTGATGTCAGTTGTGCTTCCCTGGCAATAGCGCCAGAAAAATGCTGACTTCGTAACAGCAGACCTTCCCTCGCAACGGCACCAGAAGAATGCTGCTAGCACTCTCCGGCAATCGAAACTAGAAGAATGTTGTTGACGGCCCACAAGCGCATGGGATCATAGCAGTTTTCGAGGGTAGAGTATTCGACCCAAATTTGTTGATCGCCAAAACAGGAGGTGAGAGAATACTCTCGAGTATTAGCAGTTGAATTTGTCAGATTCAACCACACCTGAAAGATTAGTATCTGCAAGCAAAGTAGTAACAACAAAGTAGCGAGTAACGACAGTGGCAAGGAACAGCAGTAGTGGCAGCAGTAGCAAGTAGCAACAATAGCAAGTGACAGTAGTAGCAACAGTAGTAGCAGCAGCAGCAGAGCAAGACAAGTAACAACAGCAGCAATAGTAGTAACAGCAACAGAGCAAGACAAGTAACAACAGTAGCAACAGTAGAAACAACAGCAGCAGTAGGACAAACTCATAGGCAATGGGTCGGTGATTATTTGGATGATATTCATCATGCAACAGTTATAACACAGAGAGATATGTGGCTAGCTCCCGTTCGTCAATGTGATGTAGGCATGCATTCCGTGTGTCGTCATACGTGCTTAGGGAAAAGAACTTGCATGACATCTATTGTCCATCCCTCCCGTGGCAGCGGGGTCCAAAAGGAAACTATGGGATATTAAGGTTCTCCTTTTAATAAAGAACCGGACCAACACATTAGCACTTGGTGAACACATGAACTCCTCAAACTATGGTCATCACTGGGAGTGGTTTCGGTTATTGTCACTCCGGGGTTGCCGGATCATAACACATAGTAGGTAACTACAACTTGCAAGATCGGATCTAAAACACACATATATTGGTGACAACATAATAATTTCAGATCTGAAATCATGGCACTCGGGCCCTAGTGACAAGCATTAAGCATGCCAAAGTAGTAGCAACATCAATCTCAGAACATAGTGGATACTAGGGATCAATCCCCATCAAAACTAACTTGATTACATGATAGATCTCATCCTACTCATCACCGCCGAGCGAGCCTACGAATAGATTACTCACGAACGACGAAGAGCTTCATGGAATTGGAGAGGGAAGGAGGTTGATGATGACGATGGCGACGATTTCCCCTCTCCGGAGCCCAAGACGGACTCCAGATCTGCCCTCCAGATGAAGAACAAGTGGAGGCGGCGGCTCCGAATCGCCAACGCGATGAAAACTTCTCTTTTTATTTTTTCTGGGACGAAAGTGAACTTATAGACGTGAGGTTGGGGGCGGCAGAGCCGTGTGGGCCCCACAAGCCTGCCCACCGCCACCACGGGGTGGTGGCGGAGCCAGGTGTCGTGGGTATAAGTGACAGTAGAAGTATGGGGTACGAAAGTATGGGCAGAGCCTTAGCTACGGCGAGGATGTATGAGTTCAGGCCCCTCTACGGTGGAGGTAAAAGCCCTACGTCTCAGTGTTCTTGGGAGCTTTGTGTCGAGTGGATTATAGGATTACAGCAAGTGCCAACCCTTGCACCAGTGGGGAAGGGCGGCTGATATAGAGTGCGCTGCCCTTCATAATGGCCCGGTGGACAAGGGTGGAATAGTGGCGAATAAATGCCTACGTTACAGGTAACGTAAGCTTTAAATGCTAATAATGGTGTATGAAAACGTATGACCGTTGCCCTCCTGGGAGGTTACGATGTACAAAGTGGATTCCAGTCGGTACGTTAGATATGCTCCGAGTGGATCGTCGCCGACTGGATGATGGGGGCGTCTTTAGTTCAGTCGGAACTGTTTAAGGGCCTTGTCTTCTATGAAGGGTAGTCCTTGGGTAGGACCTATAGGGCAAACCTATGCCCCTACCCTGGGACTATAACCCCATCATTAGTCCCCGAATGGATCGGGGTTGGAACGATGAAGTGATGTCTGGAGTTTGGAACCGACTGGTATCGAGATGACTTTAGCGTTGTTTACCTCGATCCATTTTATCCTTTCAGCCAGTGATCCGACTGAATAAGCCAGTGAAACGAACCGTCAGGGACCGAGTGCTTCCGCGGAATCTTTCGACGTGACTGGTCAAACTGATAGCGCCGGATTTTCCGGGATCCTCAAATTTCGGTTGCCGCGCGCTCAGCGGGGATGACGACATCGCCATCGAGTAGGTTTTGCCTCCTCGATTACCGTGCCGTTATCTTCTCCACTAATCTTGCAGCGGCCGGTTGGGGGGATAAGATCCTGGGCCCACCTGCAAGTGACCCAGTCGGAAGCCTATTAAAGCCTCCCCGGCGGGGTTTCCTGTTGCGCTGCTCATCCTCCTCGCATTAATCTCGCTCCTCCCGCAGCTCTGTGCACACCTCCAGCCACCTCCTTCTCCTCCTCCTCTGCGGATCCGTCGCCCTCGCCATGACGAAGGGGCAGACCAGCAAGCTCGAGGCGCAGAAGAAGAAGAAGGGGGGAGCCTCCACTCAGCGGCGGCAGCGGGCGCCGCTGGCGGGCTGGATCCAGGGGGACTTCCTCCCCTCCTCGGTGACGGAGAACGACGTCCTGGAGCTGGTGGAGCATGACATGGTTGCCAACAAGTCCTGGAGGCTGCCGGAGGGCGAGACGGAGCCGGCGCCGAAGGAGGGGGAGCGCGTTCTGCTGCTCAGCCACGTGGCCAGAGGCTTCTCCTTGTCTCCCCATCCTTTCTTCCAAGGTATCATGACTTACTTCGGGGCGCAACTCCATCACTTTCCTCCGAATGCAATAGCTCACCTTGCTGCATTCGTCACCCTCTACGAGTGCTTCATTGGATGTCTCCCCCACTGGGGGCTCTTTAAGTATGTCTTCTCCGCTAGATCCCAAACTGTTAAAAAGCTTAGCCAGTCGGACGATAAGACACACATCCTCCAGCTCTGCGGGGGTTTAGGCTTCCAGAAGAAAACAAAGAGTAGCTATCCCTCCCTCCAACTATCCGAGTGAGTTAGGAACTGGCAATCGTCCTGGTTCTATTGCCAGGACATTGCTTGCCCGAATGCTTCGAGTGGATTGCCACCTTTCAGTCTAGACCGTCCGGGCCCTCCCAGGAAGCTTGCGCTCTCTAAGGGAGAAAGAATTCAGATCCAGCCTTTGGTCGACGCACTGATAGCCGTCGTCCGTAAGGGAGTCACCGACACGGACCTGCTGGAGACTTTTCTGGGTCGACGCATCGAGCCGCTACAGGCTCGAGACCACGCCATGTGGCACTACGCGGGGCCTTCGGATTCCACTCGGTCCCATCCGGAGGACGTGAGCGGGGAGACTGTGAGTGCGTGGGTCTGCAGCATCACAGGCGTGTGTGATAACCCCGTGGGAGCCCGGCGGGTGAAGCCCTTCCGCGTTGAAAATCCTCCTCCGAATGAGGTGAGTACATGTTGTCGACTGCTTTTAATCTTCTCAGCTTTATTGCTTTTCTTGTCCCGCTGACTGACGTTGCCGACTGTGTTTTGTGCAGGAATGGACTAACTGGCATTGTGCAGTCTCGAACGGGAATCCAGCCGAGGAAGAGGAGGGCAGCCAGGAGGGCAGCGCGGATAGCGCCGAGTACGTCTCTGACAGTGGGGAGACGGAGGAGGAGACGGAAGAGGAGGAGGAGGAGGATGGAGAGCAGAGCTCGCCACCCTCACCACCAGAGCACCAAACCAAGCACCGTCATGACCCCACTGCTCCGTCGGCTCCTCCCGCGGCCCCGAGTGCTCCGCCAGTTCCTCCCGTGGCTCCGAGTGCTCGGAGCGTGAAGAGAACCAGGGGTGCTTCTGCCGAGCCCGTGAACCAGCCGTCCAAGTTGGCCAAACCTAGCGGGCCTAAACCTCAGAAAGCCTTGCCCCGGATGAGGATCGCTGTTACGGTCGCCTCAGCGTAAGTATCTTTACTCTTTCATCTTCCTTCAATATCCGATTGAACTCCTCTTTTTGGGAACTCATGTTTATCCGTCGAGTGGATTTCACTCAACAGAGCTGCTACCTCCGCCACCTCTCTGTCGCGCCAGGACGATGACCCCATGGACACGGATAACGCCGCCACGTCCCAGCAAGGTACGTTGTCACGACTCCGAGAGCTGTATTACTGTTTCGCGAGTGCTGTCTTTGATCTTGACCTTTTTCTGTAATTTTATTTTGTTCAGCCGGGCTTCCTTCGGAGGTGATCCATCTGGACGATGACGACCAAAGGAGGTCGGAGCCAGCTTTGGCGTCTATCCCTGAGGTTATCCAACCTGCAGCTGATCCCGCCATGAATGTGCTGCCGACTGAGACGGTGCCGCCGAGTGAGACAGTGTCCCTCATGGAGGAACCGACTGGAGCAGAGCTCGGGATGCCCAGGGAGCCTTCTGCCGCGCCGGGTCCGTCGGCTGTTCAATATGATGCCCGACGCCTCCCGGAGGATCAGGTAGGAGCCGCCAAGGATGCCATGGTGCAGGTGGATCTGATGGTGGGCGACGCCAAGGGAGCGTATGACTCCATCGCGTCCCTGTACAAGAAGAGCTTGGAGCTTCGAGACGACATCCGAGTAAGTGCTCTAGTAAGTGTTTACATTCCTCTTGGAACCCACTGGGTGTTACGGCGAGGTACTCGGATGCAATAGGTTTCTTTTGCAGTGGGCTCACTCCGAGTGAACCCAGTGGGTGTAGTCCCCGAGACTTCTGCCGAGTGCTTGCACCGACAGTTGTCTTTATATGTATTTTTCGTAATCTGAACATATCAGAGCTGATCTGCCCGAATGGTACCGGTGGGGGCATGCCGAGTGCATCCACTGGGTGTAGTCCCCGAGAGTAGTGTTACTCGGGTCGAGAGATAGTAATCTCATAGTGTTGTTGGTTTGCTATGGAGCTCAATAGGGCCGACCTGTTCGAGCTTCATACCAGTGGGGTCACTCTCAGTGAACCCACTTGGTGTAGTCCCCGAGACCGCTGTCGATTGCTTGCATCGGCAGGGGTCTGAAGAATTTTGATCTTTGATTGTTTTGTCATATCTGTTGAGACTTTTTCCTTGTTGAATGTGGCTGATCCTCCCTTTGTGTCTCTTTGGCAGAAGACTTGTGAAATGGGATCTGCGTACAATGCTCTGAAGGCTGAGAAGAATCAGCTTGCTGCGGACTTGGAGGTGGCTGTGAATGACCTGGCTGGCGTGAAGAAAGCTCTCGCTGACCGAGATAATTCTTTGGAGGAATCTCTGGAGACCAACAAGGCACTGGTGGCCGAGGTAGAAAAGATGAAGAAGGAGAGATCTGATTGGATGGCCCAGCTGAAGGTGATGAACACTCGGTGCAGAGCGCAGGAGAACTACGTCAGCGACTGGGTGAGGAAGATGGTCGCACTGCTTGGTGGTAAGTTCTTGCCGGGTGCTTTTTGACTTTGGAGTTCACTCCGCACTTATTTTCTGCTTGTCTTTTCTTTGCAGATTTCTGTCGGGACGTTCAGGCTGAAGCAGCCGAAATTGAACGGTCGCTTGTTCCGAATGTTCCACTCGGCGATGAAGCTAACTGGGACATGCTTCGAGCGCATTATCGCCTTAACAGGGTGGGCCCTTTCATTGGTCGCCTGAGAAAAGTTTGTCGCTCCCGGATCACAAGGAGCTGTGGCCTGAAGACGACTCCCGGAGTTGTGGCCTAAAGACGACTCCCGGAGCGAAATAGATGGGTTGATGACTCGGCTGGAGGACGTCCCAAGCAGAGTGCAGGCATGGAAGAAGTTTGTCGCTCGGTGTGGTGCGGACGTGGCGCTATCTCTGGTCCGAGTGCACTGCAAGGAAGCCCGCGAAGAAAAGCTGAAGACGTTGCAGGTCGCCAACACCAAGAAGCTTCGATTTGAAGATTTCATGGAGACCTTCCTCGACACAGCCACTCGGATTGTAGATGGCATCGACCTCGACACCTTTGTGGAGCCTGCCAGTCCCGGCGACGCTTGAAAAAACTTTATGGTGAACGTACATTTACCTCGGTATGCCGAGTGGAATCTGTATTAAACTTTGGCCACTGTTGTTGGCCGTTACATTCGTGGTTCGGTGTGGATAAACTTGATTCACACCGAGCCGACTGATCGTAGATCCAACTTGAATTTGTATCGGATCTTTTGGTCTTCTTTCGCTGAGTTTTTTTTGACACGATTTTGGCTCGTGGTTTTTGTTTGGGCGTCTCTTGGTGAAGCCAATGGCAAACATGCGGAGCATGTAGTTGTTAGTTGTCTTCACATCCACATGAGCCTCAACGAGGGTCTGCTAAGCCTCCGAGTGTATCTCGAGTGCCCACTCGGAGGAAGCTCTTTACTTAGGCGACTCTGGTTCGCAACTAAGTCTCCGAGTGTGACTTTTGGTGCACACTCGGAGCGAGTTTTTACTTAGGCGACTCTGGGTCGCGGCTAAGTCCCTGAGTGTGACTTTTGGTGCACACTCGGAGCGAGTTTTTACTTAGGCGACTCTGGGTCGCGGCTAAGTCCCTGAGTGTGACTTTTGGTGCACACTCGGAGCGAGTTTTTACTTAGGCGACTCTGGGTCGCAGCTAAGTCCCTGAGTGTGACTGTTAGTGCACACTCGGAGCGAGTTGTTACTCATGTAGTTGTCAGTTGTCTTCACATCCACATGAGCCTCAATGAGGGTCTGCTAAGCCTCCGAGTGTATCTCGAGTATGCACTCGGAGGAAGCTTTTTACTTAGGCGAATCTGAGTTGTAGCTAAGTCTCCGAGTGTGACTTTTGGTGCACACTCGGAGCGAGTTTTTACTTAGGCGACTCTGGGTCGCGGCTAAGTCCCCGAGTGTGACTTTTGGTGCACACTCGGAGCGAGTTTTTACTTAGGCGACTCCGGGTCGCGGCTAAGTCCCCGAGTGTGACTTTTGGTGCACACTCGGAGCGAGTTTTTACTTAAGCGACTCTGGGTCGCAGCTAAGTCCCCGAGTGTGACTGTTAGTGCGCACTCGGAGCGAGTTGTTACTCATGTAGTTGTCAGTTGTCTTCACATCCACATGAGCCTCAATGAGGGTCTGCTAAGCCTCCGAGTGTATCTCGAGTATGCACTCGGAGGAAGCTTTTTACTTAGGCGACTCTGAGTCGCAGCTAAGTCCCCGAGTGTGACTTTTCGTGTGCACTCGGAGTGAGTTGTTTACTTAGGCGATTCTGGGTCGCAGCTAAGTCTCCGAGTATGACTTTTCGTGCACACTCGGAGCAAGTTGTTACTTAGGCGACTCTGAGTCTCAGCTAAGTCTCCGAGTGTGACTCTTAGCGCACACTCGGAGCGAGTTTGTACTTAGGCGACTCTTGGTCGCAGCTAAGTCTCCGAGTGTGACTTTTAGTGCACACTCGGAGTTAGTTTTTTAGACCGGAGTCTGCAAACGCGGAAGAATTTTGAATCGGCAAGAAATCAATCTGCTTTGTATTACTTCAATGATACTTGTTCTTTACAGTGTCTCCGTCGGCGGTTATGTGTAGAAGCGCTTCAGTAGATCTCCATTCCATGCTCGCGGCTCGTCTGTTTCCCTGTCGAGGTTGTAGAGTCGATATGCTCCGTTGTTCAGCACCTTAGAGATGATGAACGGTCCTTCCCAGGCGGGAGCCAACTTGTGTGGTCTCTGCTGATCCACTCGGAGCACCAGGTCGCCTGCTTGGAATGTGCGGCTCCTGACGTGCCGCGCGTGAAATCGCCGCAGATCTTGTTGATAAATTGTTGAACGGATCAGTGCCATCTCGCGCTCTTCTTCTAGAAGATCCACTCCGTCTTGCCTGGCTTGCTCTGCTTCGGCTTCGGAGAAGAGTTCGACTCATGGAGAGTTGTGAAGCAAGTCACTCGGAAGGACTGCCTCTGCTCCATAAACGAGGAAAAACGGGGATCGCCCTGTCGATCTATTCGGAGTTGTGCGGAGGCCCCACAACACCGAAGGCAGCTCGGTGACCCATGCGCCAGCGGCTTGTCCAACTTCTCGCAGGAGTCGAGGCTTTAATCCTTGAAGAATAAGACCATTCGCCCGCTCTGCTTACCGTTTGTTTGGGGGTGCGCCACGGATGCAAAATCCACTTGGATACCTTGGCCTGTGCAAAAACCTTTGAACCCGTCCGAGTCAAAGTTTGTGCCATTGTCAGTGATTATGCTGTGCGGAACCCCGTATCTGGCGATGATGTCTCTGATAAATTTGATGGCCATAAGGGCGTCAAGCTTCTTGATAAGCTTGGCTTCAATCCACTTGGTAAACTTGTCGACTGCTACCAGCAAATGAGTGAATCCTCCTTGGCCTGTTCTGAATGGTCCGACTGTATCTAATCCCCACACGACGAATGGCCAAGCAAGAGGAATTGTCTTCAGCGCAGACGTTGGCTTGTGGGACTTGTTTGAATAGAACTGACAACCTTCGCAACGGTCGACCATATCTTTTCCCATTTCATTCGCCTACAACCAGAAGAAACCAGCTCTGAATGCTTTGGCGACGATTGCTCTTGAGGAGGCATGATGACCGCAGGTTCCGGAGTGAATTTCTTCCAAGATTAACTGCCCCTCCTCAGGAGAGATACACCGCTGAAGAACGCCTGAAACACTTTCCCTGTACAACTGGTCATCAATGACGGTGAAGGACTTCGACCTGCGAACGATCTGCCTAGCTTGGACTTCGTCTTCTGGTAACTCTTGCCTCAGGATGTACGCAATGAACGACACAGTCCATTCGGGAATGACAGCTAGAATCTCCATGACCAAATCAACCACAACGGGGACCTCGACTTCAGTCTGATCTGTTGAGCTCTTCGGTTGTACTGGTTGCTCTATAAAAGGGTCTTCTTTTACTGAGGGGAGGTGTAGGTGCTCGAGGCAGACATCACTCGGGACCGGTCTCCGAGTGGATCCAAGTTTTGCCAATTCATCTGCTGCTTGGTTTTTCAGTCGGGGAACATGGTGAAGTTCCAGACCTTCGAACTTCTTCTCGAGCTTCCTTACTGCGTTGCAGTATGCAGTCATGGTGGGGTTCCTTACATCCCATTCCTTCATTACTTGATTAACCACTAGATCTGAGTCGCCATAGACCATCAAGCGACGGACGCCGAGTGTGATGGCCATGCGCAACCCGTAAAGGAGAGCTTCGTACTCTGCTTCATTGTTGGAAGAATCAAAATGGATCTGCAACACATACTTGAGTTTATCACCTTTTGGGGATATGAGCACTACGCCGGCGCCGGAGCCATTCAACATCTTGGACCCATCGAAGAACATGGTCCAATGAGCCGAGTAGATGTGAGTCGGTTGCTGTTGTTCTACCCATTCTGCTATGAAGTCAGCAAGAGCTTGAGACTTTATAGCTTTTTTGGCTTTGAACTTGATGTCGCAGTATAGCATCTCCATTGCCCACTTTGCCACTCGGCCTGATGCGTCCCGATTGTGGAGAATTTCCAACAACGGAGCATCAGATATGACAGACACCGAGTGGTCTTGGAAATAATGAGCCACCTTCTTTGCAGTCATGTAGATCCCATAAATAAGCTTCTGATAATGGGGATACCTCTGCTTGGAAGGAGTCAGGACTTCAGAAACATAATATACTGGCCGCTGAACCTTGTACGCTTTGCCTTCTTCTTCGCGTTCGACTGTCAGAACGGTGCTGACGACTTGATTTGTAGCCGCGATGTACAGAAGAAGGGGTTTTTACTGAGCGGGGCAGTAAGAACCGGCTGGGTGGAAAGCACGGCTTTGAGGTCGTCGAATGCAATTTGGGCTTCGTCTGTCCACTCGAAGGTATCTGACTTCTTCATGAGTCGGTACAGAGGTAACGCCTTCTCGCCGAGTCGAGCGATAAACCTGCTCAAAGCCGCTAGGCAACCTGTGAGCCTTTGAACATCATGTACTCTTACCGGCTGCTCCATCCGGACAATGGTACCGATCTTTTCGGGGTTGACATCGATCCCTCGTTCGGAAACGAAGAAACCAAGTAACTTCCTGCTGGGAACGCCGAATGAACACTTGGCTGGGTTGAGCTTGATATCGTACCTATGTAGGTTGGTGAATGTTTCTGCCAAGTCAGTCAGCAAGTCCAAACCTTTGCGTGACTTGACGACGATATCATCCATATATGCCTCCACATTTCGTCCGATCTGGTCTAGGAGGCATTTTTGGATCATTTGCGCATAAAAGTTGCTCCTGCATTCTTCAAACCGAATGGCATAGTGATGTAACAGAAACACCAGAACGGGGTGATGAAGGTTGTTTTTAATTCATCTGGACCATACAGACGGATCTGATGATAGCCCGAATAGGCATCAAGGAAGGATAAGCGCTCGCAACCCGCAGTCGAATCAACAATTTGATCAATGCGGGGGAGCGGGAAGTGATCTTTCGGACATACCTTATTGAGATGCTTGAAATCGATGCACATACGGAGAGACTTGTCCTTCTTGGGCACCATGACAACATTAGCGAGCCACTCGGAGTGGTGTACCCCGCGAATGAAGTTGGCTGCCAAAAGTTTAGCCACCTCCTCTCCGATTGCCTTCCTCTTGTGCGCAGCGGACCGACGCACGCGTTCTCGGACGGGCCGAGCAACAGGATCCACATGCAGTCGGTGCTCAGCCAACTCCCTGGGTACACCTGGCATGTCAGCAGGCTTCCATGCAAAAATGTCCCAGTTCTCACAGAGGAATTGGATGAGCTCGACTTCCTATTTTGGATCAAGGGTGGTGGAGACGTTTGTCGGGGCAGCGGTGTCGTCCCTCGGGTGGATGCTGACTTTCTTCATGTCTCCCGCTGACTGGAATGCAGACTCGGAAGCTGGCTTCTTTGAACGCATCAGGTCAGCGGGGTCGGCGGTCTTCTTGTACTCATCCAACTCGAGAATAGCCATGTGCTGATCAGCAATCCTCGACCCCTGCTGCAGACACTCCTCGGCCCGCTGCCGATTGCCTGTGACCGTAATCACACCTTTGGGACCTGGCATCTTCAGCTTCAAATAGACGTAACATGGACGGGCCATGAAACATGCATATGCCGGACGACCCAGAATCGCATGGTATGCAGTCTGGAAGTCCACCACCTCGAATGTCAGCTTCTCCTTGCAGAAGTTCTTGTCGGAGCCGAAGACGACATCCAACGCAATCTGGCTGAGTCATTTGGCCTTTCTTCCTGGGACGACTCCGTGGAACTGCATACTGCTCTCACTAAGTTTGGACATCAGAATGCCCATTCCCTTGAGAGTGTTGGCGTACATGATGTTCAAGCCGCTGCCGCCGTCCATGAGGACTTTGCGCAACCTAACTCCTTCCACCATCGGGTCAACGACCAGAGCCTGCCTCCCTGGGGTGGGTACGTGTGCTGGGTGGTCTGGCTGATCAAAGATGATCGCAGTCTGTGACCACTTGAGGAACGTGGGAGTGGATGGGGTATGAAAGTATGGGCGCCATGAAGGGTAGGACCTATAGGGCAGACCTATTACCCTACCCTGGGACTATAACCCCATCACCAGGGCTTGTGGCCCACTGGCCCACCCCCTCAGGTGGAACTTGGCGTAGATATTTTTCACATTTTCCAAAACTGCTCCCCGTAGATTTTGAGGACGTTTGGAGAACTTTGATTTCTGCACAAAAATAACACCAAGGCAATTCTGCTGAAAACAACGTCAATCCAGGTTAGTTCCATTCAAATCATGCAAATTAGAGTCCAAAACAAGGGTAAAAGAGTTTGGGAAAGTAGATACAATGGAGACGTATCATTACTTTGTTGCTTTCAGTTCTCACTTGGCGAACAATCTATAAGGGATTGACAACCCCTTCATAGCGTTGGGAGCAGGTTCTTTGTGTTTGTGCAGGCTCTTGTGATACTCCTTCACTGGATCGATACCTTGGTTCTCAAACTGAGGGAAATACTTACCATCGCTGCGCTACATCACCCTTTCCGCTTCGAGGGAACACCAACGCAAGGCTCCAAGGCCACGGAGGAAATCCTTTGCATATTTGCCTAGGAAGTCCCTTAAGGCGTAGCCGTAGGAGAAGGATTCCTGGTGCCGTCGACACACCTATTTCTGGCGCCATGGGAAGGTCTTTTGTTGCAGTAGCAGAAGTATTTCTGGCGCCGTTGCCGGGGAGGAGGATCGCTTGCCAAGGAGGATCACGTCGAGAATAGTTTCTCGTCAACGTGCCTATTTCTGGCGCCGTTGCCGGGGAGGAGAGATCAAGATCTATCCAAGTAGGTCTCACAAACTCATCTCCTGCATTTACTTTTTTGCCAGTTGCCTCTCGTTTTCCTCTCCCCCACTTCACATTTGCCGTTTTCATTTGCCTTTCTCCTTTGCCGTTTTCTTTTGCCTTTTGCCTCTTTCGTTCGCCCTTTTCTCTCGCTTGCTTTCTGTTTGCTTGTGTGCCATGTGCCTTCAATATGCTTGCATCTTCGCTTGCTGAAAATCTAGTGATATGGATCCTCATCCACTTGCTAATCTCTTTAAGAGACCCACTTATGCAGAACGAATTGCTAGTGAGTTGAGGGCACTTGACTATCTTTATGGAGTTTTGCTTGAGATGCGTGAATCTGAAAATTGCGAGGAAGAAATTTATGAAGTGATTCACGAGGTCTCCTTGGATGAAAAGCATGATTGCAATGGTTTCACTATAAATTCTATTAGTGACAATCATGCTAAAAATATGAAAAACCCTAAGCTTGGGGATGCTTGTTGCAAAGATCATGATTGGGGTGATGATTTTTCTTATGATCTTGAAAATTTGTTTAAGCCCCATGATGAATATGATGCTTGCAATATTATTGAAAGTGGGTTTGGAGACGTCATGACTTTAGTTGATGATAATCCCATTATTTTTGAAGAGCGTCAACTTTGCATGCATGTGGATCATGAAAAGAATATCCTATGTGATAGTTACATGTT
Source organism: Hordeum vulgare subsp. vulgare (assembly GCF_904849725.1). Taxonomy (NCBI): domain Eukaryota; kingdom Viridiplantae; phylum Streptophyta; class Magnoliopsida; order Poales; family Poaceae; genus Hordeum; species Hordeum vulgare. Next base: position 481,854,550 of record NC_058518.1, on the reverse strand, counting down.
GAATTCGAATATGATCCCACATGTAATTGCTATGAGAGAGGAAAATATTTTGGTAGAAACTTTCATGTTACCAAATTACCCCTCGTTATGTTGAGATTGCTATTCTCTCTTTCTTCTTCCTTGCATATGGCAACTATTGGTTGTCTTGACAATCTGTTTTCCTATAAAATGCCTATGCATAGGAAGTATGTTAGACTTAGATGTGATTTTCACATGCTTTATGATGCTCTCGTTGTGCTTCAATTCTTGTCTTTTGTGTGAGCATCATTGATTTATCAATGCCTAGCTAAGGGCGTTAAACAAAAGCGCTTGTTGGGAGGCAACCCAACGAATTTATCCTTTTTCTTTATGTTTTTTGTTTTCCACACTTTCATAATTCTGTGATGATTGTGTTTTTGTGTTTCTTTTTGCGTTTGTGACAAGCAAAACCGTTATGATTAGTCTTGGGGATGGTCGTTTGGTCATGCTGGAAAAGACAGAAATTTCTGCTCACGAAAAGAATTTTCATTTTTGTTCTGTAAGAGCTTTTGAGTTGATTCTTTTTGTTGCTGATTGCTACGCAAATTCTTCACTGTCGTAAGTTTTCAGAACTTTTGAAGTATTAGAAGTATACGAAATATACAGATTGCTACAGACTGGTCTGCTGTTAACAGATTTTGTTTTTGCTGTGTTGGTTGCTTATTTTGATGAAACTATGGATAGTATCGGGGGGTATTAGCCATGGACGATTGAAAATACAGTAACCCAACATAAGCATAAGTAGAATTTAAGTTTGCTACAGTACCTAAGGAAGTGGTGGTTTGCTTTCTCATACTAATGTTATCACGAGTTTCTGTTTAAGTTTCGTGTTGTGAAGTTTTCAAGTTTTGGGTGAAGTTCTTATGGACAAAAGGATAAAGAGTGGCAAGATCTCAAGCTTGGGGATGACCAAGGCACCCCAAGAGATTCAAGGATGCCGTAAAAGCCTAAGCTTGGGGATGCCCCGGGAAGGCATCCCCTCTCTCGTCTTCAATCCATCGGTAACGTTACTTGGGGCTATATTTTTTATTCACCACATGTTATGTGTTTTTTCTTGGAGCGTCTTGTATCGTAGGAGTCTTTTATTTTTGTTGTGTCACAATCATCCTTGCTTGACACCTAGAGAGAGAGAGACATGCACTCACCGTGATTTTGTCGAGCTTCACTTATATCTTTTGGTAGACAATTTAGCTCACATGTGCTTCACTTATATCCTTTGAGCTAGATACTTTTGCTCTGTGTGCTTCACTTAAGTCTTTTAGAGCACAGCGGTGCATGGCTTGGTAGTTGATCTATGCTTTGAAAGTAGTCTCAAAAGGGGTAGTTATCCAAAGGGATACGAAAACTTCCACCTTCATGTGCATTGAATAGTTAGAGAAGTTTGATTTATCTCAATTAGTTTTGAGTTGTGGTTATGGTAATATTGAAGTTATGCTAGTAAGGTGTTGTGGATCTAGAAATACTTGTGTTGAAGTTAGTGATTCCTGTAGCATGCACGTATGGTGAACCGCTATGTGATGAAATCTGAGCACGATTAGTCTATTGATTGTCATCCTTTGCGTGGCGGTCGGGATCGCGCGATGGTTTATACCTACCAACCCTTCCTCTAGGAGTATGCGTTGAATGCTTTGTTTCAATTACTAATAAAACTTTTGCAACAAGTATATGAGTTCTTCATGACTAATGTTGAGTCCATGGTTTAGATGCACTTTCACCTTCCACCATCACTATCTTCTTAGTGACGTGCAACTTTGCCGGTGCACAAAACCCACCATTAGCCTCCCTCAAAACAACCACCATTAGCTTCCATTTCCGCGAGATCTCATCTGAAGACCCTTCCCGGCGCCCTGCCGGAGGGGACTTTGGAGTTGGAGGGCTTCTTCATCATCATCATCGCCCCTCCAATGACTCGTGAGTAGTTCACTTCAGACCTACGGGTCCGTAGTTAGTAGCTAGATGGCTTCTTCTCTCTCTTGGATCTTCAATACAAAGTTCTCCATGATCTTCATGGAGATCTATCCGATGTAATCTTCTTTGGCGGTGTGTTTGTCGAGATCCGATGAATTGTGGATTTGTGATCAGATTATCTATGATATATATTTGAGTCTTTGCTGATTTCTTATATGCATGATTTGATATCCTTGTAAGTCTCTCCGAGTCTTGGGTTTTGTTTGGCCAACTAGATCTATGATTCTTGCAATGGGAGAAGTGCTTGATTTTGGGTTCTTACCATGTGGTGACCTTTCCGAGTGACAGTAGGGGCAGCAAGGCACACATTGAGTGGTTGCCATCAAGGGTAACAAGGTGGGCTCTGTCGTTGATATGAGATTGTCCATCTACATCATGTCATCTTGCTTAAGGCATTACTCTGTTCTTTTGGACTTAATACACTAGATGCATGCTGGATAGCGGTCGACGTGTGGAGTAATAGTAGTAGATGCAAAAAGTATCGGTCTACTTGTTTTGGACATGATGCCTATAGATATAATCATTGCCATAGATGATGTCACGACTTTGCGCGGTTCTATCAATTGCTCGACAATAATTTGTTCACCCACCGTCTACTTGCTTTCATGAGAGAAGCCACTAGTAAACACTACGGCCCCCGGGTCTATTCACATCTATCGTTTACATCTCCGCTTTTACTTTGCTTTGTTACTTTATTGCTTTCAGTTCTCACTTGGCGAACAATCTATAAGGGATTGACAACCCCTTCATAGCGTTGGGAGCATGTTCTTTGTGTTTGTGCAGGCTCTTGTGATACTCCTTCACTGGATCGATACCTTGGTTCTCAAACTGAGGGAAATACTTACCATCGCTGCGCTACATCACCCTTTCCGCTTCGAGGGAACACCAACGCAAGGCTCCAAGGCCACGGGGGAGACCCTTTGCATATTTGCCTAGGAAGTCCCTTAAGGCGTAGCCGTAGCAGAAGGATTCCTGGTGCCGTCGATACACCTATTTCTGGCGCCATTGGAAGGTCTTTTGTTGCAGTAGCAACGACTTAGAGATAAGGAAGGTCATGATTTGTAACGTGGCCAAGACTTTGTAAACCCTAGGCCTCGACCTTTATATAAAGGCGAGTCTCTAGGGAAGATAGATCAAGTTAGAAATCATCGAGAGCTAGGTCAGGCGAGTTACGCCCTTCTTGAATCGAACGCACCATCAATATACACAAAGCTGGACGTAGGCTTTTACCTCCACACGAGGGGCTGAACCTGCGTAAATCTGAGTCTCGCTTCCACTCACCCCCTTTGAGTCGCCACCAAGGTACGATGGCTCCTTCACTAAGTCCTTTCACGAGGACATCTGCTGTGACAAAACCACGACAATTCCCGTGTGAGGGAAAACTTGTTGCTCACTACATCTCAACCTTCCACTTGGGGTAACCAACGAGGTGCGAGAAGTATATACATCATCTCATCATCATGCCCCCCCGGTTGGCCCAGGTGCCCCCGCGTCTCTTTTTTGGTGGAAATTTTTACTATAATTTTTATGGAATTTTTCTGACAACTTCACTTTTGAAAAAAAATCGAAGTACCGAAAGCTGCAAAACTTCCGGAAAGCTCGAAGCAATGGTTAAGCATATGAAGCTTCAAAAACATAAAACTTTGGTACAGTAAGGAGGATGAAAGATAAAGGAAATGAAAACATGAAGAGCTTCTCTTTTTACTCATATAAAACATATTTGTTAGCAAGGTTGATCAAGTCTTACTACCAAACAGGTGTTATATCGAGCAAAAAGTTTCACTTCTTATAAAGCAATCATGGTACCTTTATTTTAATGGATATTGTCCCCATCATAATGGTTTTGTATTTGTGGTGCACATGTATAGGACAATCCCACTCTCCAACCTTCATGGTCTCAATATTCTCAATAGAATTAAGGCCATGCCTTTTATCAATCTTTTCGGAAAATATACCGTGTGCTCCTTCTCATTAACATTGAAAGTCACCTTTCCTTTATTGCAATCAATAATAGCACCTGTGGTGTTAAGAAAAGGTTTACCAAGAATAATAGACATGCTCCCATCCTCGGGCATGTCAAGCACAACAAAGTCAGTAAGGATCAAGCAACTAGCAACTTCAACAGGAACATCCTTACAAATACCAACAGGAACGGCCGTTAACTTATCAACCATTTGAAGAGAGATATCTGTAGGGATTAGTTCATCTAAACAAAGCCTTTTGTAAAGAGAGAAAGGCATAACACTCACTCCTGCACCAAGATCACATAAAGCAGTTCTGACATAATTATTTTTTATGGAGCAAGGAATGGTGGGTATACCTGGATCACCAAGCTTCTCAGGAATCTTACCATTGAAAGAGTAATTTGCAAGCATAGTAGATATTTCCTCATTATGAACTTTACTTTTATTAGTAACAATATATTTCATATACCTCGAGTACGGAGGCAACTTAATAGCATCAGTCAAAGGAATTTGAAGAAAAAGAGGTTTCATCCATTCACAAAATTTAGTGTAATGCTCTTCTTCTTTGGTTTTGAAAGACTTACCTGGGAAGGGCATTGATTTCTGTACCCACGGTTCTCTTTCCTTCACATGTCTTCTTGCAACAAAGTCTTCTATAGTATATCTCTTCGCTTGTCCGGTGCTTCTTCTTCTTGTACTTCAGGAGGATCATTCTTCTCATTATCTTTATCAGGTTCAGCACCATCTTCAGTTTCAGCATCGGAAATAGATATACTATTAGGATCAACAATAGGTTCTTCATCAATTATGGGATCATTGGAGTTGTCAACTTCCTTGTGTTTCTTCTTCTTCTTCGGGGAGATGACAACGTCTTGTTCCTGCAATTGAGAATCTTACTCGATCTTCTTTGGATGCCCCTCCGGATAGAGGGGGTCCTGGGTGTGTGTACCACCTCGGGTCTTTATACCATATGCATGTGTATCAACTTGTTTGGCATTGTTAGCAAGCAAATCTTTTTGCACATTAGAAATTTGTTCAAGCTAAGTTTGAACCATATGAAAATTCTTAACAAGACCTTTAACATCATTAGTAGTTCTACTTAAAACATCAAGCAAACTTTTGATAGCAAGGGAATTATCATGCAATTGGCTTTGAATCATCTCATTAAAGTGACTTTGCTTGACAATGAAATTATCAAGCTCATCTAAACATTGATCAGGAGGCTTACCATGAGGGATGCACTTGTATTGAATTCTAAAAGAGAGTGTACCTCTACCATAGGTGGGTGAGTGGTAGGCTCACGTAATTTCTCAATAGGAGGTAGATTCTTCACATCTTCAGCTTTAATACCTTTATCTTTAATAGACTGCTTAGCTTCTTGCATAGCTTCGGGGCTCATGAAAAGCTTACCCTTCTTCTTTGGTGGTGGAGGTGGTTCAGGAACGGACCAATCATCATGATTCTTAGCTATCTTGCCCATTAGTTCTTCAGCATCGTTCGGTGTTCTTTCCCTGAAAACACAACCAGCACAACTATCCAGATAGGTTCTAGATTCATCGGTTAGACCAGCATAAAATATAACAAGCAATTCATTCTTAGGGACTCCATGTCCCGGTCTAGCCTTGAGTAAAGTGCAATACCCCCCAAGCTTTAGGGAGGTGCTCATCCTGCAATTGTTTAAAGTTATATATTCTCTGTAAAGCAGCATGTTGCTTATGAGCAGGAAAATATTTAGCAACAAAGGATTGATCTAAATTTTGAGGACTATTAATGGAACCACATGGTAGTGCATCATACCATGCTTTAGCATCTTCCTTCAAAGAGAAAGGAAGTAGCTTAGTAACATAATAATTTCTATTCTCGTCGTGTGTAGTGAATAAGCCACCTAACTCAGTGAGTTTGGTAAGGTGTGCAATAGCGTCGTCATTTTCTCTGCCATAAAAGGGGTCAGCTTTAACTATGGATATAAGTGAAAGATCGACAGAGAAATCAAAATCAGCATCCTCAATGCAAATAGGAGATGAAGCAAATTTAGGACCAGGAGTAAATTTGTTCTTCATAGAATGCTTTTCAAGTAGCTTCTTAACAGAAGCAGGGTCAGAGTCAGCATACTCTGTAAGCTCCCTGCATAAATCATCATCAAGTTCAGTATAATCATCATCAAGAATTCTTTCCCTGAGACCACTCAAGTCTGGGTAACCAAAGGATCTACCAATGGGGTAGCGTGTAACAGGAATTTCAATTCCAGACTGCTTCGTGGCCTTAGCAATCTGAGACTCAATAAAATAACCAAGTAAACCAGTCTCATCAATAGTAATAGAAGCATCATCAAAAGTATCAGACATAGCGACAGACTCGGTAGAAGCAACATGTGGTGGCGGTGAAGAAAACTTACTCATAATGGAAGGTGAATCAAGCGTAGCGCTAGTGCTAAGAAGAGTACATTTTCGTGTAGTGGATGGTAAAATCAGAACCTTGGGGTCTCCTTTCTTACCCATAGCGGATAAATTGTAGTAAGCAAAATAACTCCAAGTAGACTTGTAAATAAAGCTATGCTCCCCGGCAACGTCGCTAGAAAATAATCTTGATAACCCACAAGTGTAGGGGATCGCAACAGTCTTCGCGGGTAAGGTAACCCAATTTATTGATTCGACACAAGGGGAGCCAAATAATATTTATAAGCTTTAATAGTTGAGTTGTCAATTCAACCGCACCTGAAAGATACTTGCTTGGCAACAAAATATTAGTAGCAACAGTGATATGGAAGTGATTGTGGCAACGGAAATAATGGTGGCAAAGCAGCGAAAGTAAAACAGCTAAAGTAAATCAACTTGTAACTAGCAGGATTAAAACACTGTAGGCTAGGGAGATGGATGGTTGGTCATGGATGAGAGATATCATGTACTCTATTTAACTTGGGGCAAGGCACATAGAAAAGTAATGATCATCTAGGCAAATATCAAACATTAGGCATGTATCCTGAGGTAGTCGTGTGAGCTTGCAATAAGAACTTGCACAACATCTTTTGTCCTACCATCCCGCTACCAATGGGGCCAAAAGGAACTTATGGAGATTAAGGTGCTCCTGTGAAAGAGCACCAGAACAAAGCATTAACAGTCAATGGATACATGGAATCCTCAAACTATAGTCTATCCTCTTTGGTGTCCCAAGGTGTCACTATTGGGATCGTTGGTTCCGGACTATAATAGGTGCATACTACTCATAGATAGGATCAAGAACACAAATATATTCATGAAAACATAAGGTATTCAGATCTGAAATCATGGCACTCGGGCCCTAAGTGACAAGCATTAAGAGTAACAAGTAGTAGCAAAGATGATAAACACCATAGTACATGATAGGCAACATGCCCCCAACAATCCGACGAACTATTACATGAACTAACTCATCCAATCCCTACCATCCCCTTCACCTACAACAGGGAATTACTCACACATGATGGGGGAAGCCATAGAAGGGTGATGGAGTGGTGATAGTGATGATGATGGCGATGATTTCCCCTCTGCGGAGGCCAAGGCAGCCTCCACATTAGCTCTCCCGGAGAAGAACCGAGGGTGGCGGTGGCTACGCGTCGAGAACTTGCAAAACAAATTTTATTATGGGATTTCTCCGTCACGGGTAAAAAAGAAACCAGAGGAGGTGGGCCCCACCCAGGCGGCCTCCCGGCGCGGCCAGGGGGCAGGCCGCGCCACCAGGTCGCCTGGAGGCCTGGTGGCCCCCTATGGCCCATCTTCTGGCCAGGGCCCCTCCCGGTGCATGGATTTTTTTATTGGAATTTTCTGGGACGCCTAAAAGTCCATTTTCCTGCACACAAGAAATCCATACAGGCAGCTCTACTAAAAACAACGTCAGTCCAGGTTAGTTTCATTCAAATCATGCAAGAACGAGGCCAAAACAATAGCAAAAGTGTTTGGAAAAGTCGATACGTTTGAGAGGTATCAGTCCCTCCTCAAAAGAAGAAGAAGCTTATGGCTGATGCCATGCCCAAGAAATCTGCACCAAAGCCTTCAACTCCTAAGAAGCCTGTAGCCTCCAAGAGGACTACAAAGGACATACCTGAGCTATCAAAGAGAAAGGTAGTGTTTCCAGAGCCTTTGCTGCAGAAGAAGAAGAGGATGCACCTATCCTTATGAAGCTAAGACCTCATTGATACGTCTCCACCATATCTACTTTTCCAAACTCTTTTGCCCTTGTTTTGGACTCTAATTTGCATGATTTGAATGGAACTAACCCGGATTGACTCTGTTTTCAGCAGAATTGCCATGGTGTTGTTTTTGCGCACAAATAAAAGTTCTCGGAATGACCTGGAAATTTACGAGGATTTTTGTGGAATATATAAAAAAATACTGGCGCAAGAATCACCTGGAGACGTGGAGCCAAGAGCCCACAAGCCCAGGAGGCGCGGACCCCCCTGGCCACGCCTGGCAGACTTGTGAGGCCCTCGTGGCTCCGCCGCCTCCAACTCCAGCTCTATTTAGTCTCTCTCGCCCAGAAAAAATTAGGAGAGAAGAGTTCGTCGCATTTTACAAGACGGAGCCACCGCCACCACATGTTCTTCCTCTAGAGGGCAGATCTGGAGTCCGTTCTAGGCTCCGGAGAGGGGAAATCGTCGCCGTCGTCATCATCAACCATCCTTCATCTCCAATTCCATGATGCTCTTCACCGTTCGTGAGTAATCTCATTATAGGCTTGCTGGACGGTGATGGGTTGGATGAGATCTATCATGCAATCGAGTTAGTTTTGATGGGGATTGATCCCTGGTATCCACTATGTTCTGAGATTGATGTTGCTACTACTTTGCTATGCTTAATGCTTGTCACTAGGGCCCGAGTGCCATGATTACATATCTGAACCTATTATGTTTTCATCAATATATGTGTGTTCTTGATCCTATCTTGCAAGTTGTAGTCACCTACTATGTGTTATGACCCGGCAACCCCGGAGTGACAATAGCCGGAACCACTCCCGGAGATGACCATAGTATGAGTAGTTCATGTATTCACTAAGTGCTAATGCTTTGTTCCGGTTCTCCATTAAAAGGAGACCTTAATATCCCTTAGTTTCCATTAGGACACCGCTGCCACGGGAGGGATGGACAATAGATGTCATGCAAGTTCTTTTCCTTAAGCACGTATGACTATATACGGAATACATGCCTACATTACATTGACGAACTGGAGCTAGTTACATATCTCCCCATGTTATAACTGTTAAATGATGAATGTCATTCGACATAATTATCCATCACCAATCCAATGACTACGAGTCTTTTCCTACTGGTCCTTGCTAAGTTACTTTGCCGCTACTGCTGTCACTGCTGCTACTGTTACCGCTACTGCTATCACTACTGCTACTGTTACCGTTGCTACCGTTGCTATCACGCTACTTTGCTACTGAAACTTTGCTGCAGATACTAAGTCTTTCAGGTGTGGTTGAATTGACAACTCAACTACTAATACTCGAGAATATTATTTTGCTTCCCCTTGTGTTGAATCAACAAATTTGGGTTGAATACTCTACCCTCAAAAAATGTTGCGATCCCCTATACTTGTGGGTTATCAAGACTATTTTCTGGCGCCGTTGCCGGGGAGGCCTAGCTCTATTCTCTGAGTCACTTGGGATTTACGTCTGTTGAACACTATGAGGAATCCGAGAGATCCAAAAACTAAAGTCTTGCCCTCAACTACGAGGACAGGTAAGGAACTGCCATCTAGCTCTGCACTTGATTCACCTTCAGTTATGAGTAAGTTTGTGACACCACCACCTGCTAGAAATTCTAATATGTCGCCTGTGCTTGATGATGCTACTTCTGCTATCCATGATGCTTGTGATGATGCTTTGCTTGATACTGCTTTGCCACTAGGTGCATTCCTTGATGCACAAATTGCTAGAGTTATTGCTGAATGTGATGATACTTCTGAAATTGCTGAAATTATTGAAGTAGAACCTGCTGTTTCACCTGTTAGAACTAGCTCTCCTAGATATGAATTGCCTGATATACCTGAGGGTTATGTTATGGAGGGAGAGGTAGCTGAAGACTTTCTTGCTTGTAAGGATAGCTATGATCTTGAGAATTTATTGCGCAGGTGGAAAGAAAAATCTCTGAATGCTAGGATGAAATACGATCCTAAGTTTGCTACTTCACCCATCTTTGTGAGTGATAAGGATTATGAATTCTCTGGATCCTGAGTTAATCACTTTGGTCGAATCTGATCCTTTTCATGGTTATGAGTCTGAAACGGTCGTAGCACATCTCACTAAGCTGAATGATATAGCCACCCTATTCACGAGTGAGGAAAAGATTCGCCATTACTATATCCTTAAGTTGTTTCCTTTCTCGCTAAAGGGTGATGCTAAGACTTGGTTTACTTCTCTTGCTCCTAGTTGTGTGCGTAGTCCCCAGGATATGATCTACTACTTCTCTGAGAAATATTTTCCTGTCCATAAGAAACAAGCTGCCTTGCAGGATATATATAACTTTGTGCAAGTTGAAGAAGAGAGTCTCCCACAAGCTTGGGGGAGGCTTCTCCAGGTACTTAATGCTTTGCCTGATCACCCTCTTGAGAAGAATGAAATACTTGATATCTTTTATAATGGACTAACCGATGCTTCTAGGGACCACCTAGATAGTTGTGCTGGTTGTGTTTTCACGGAACGAACTGTGGAACAAGCTGAAATTCTATTGAATAATATCTTGAGCAATGATAATGCTTGGAATATTCTCGAACCACCTCCGAAGCCAACTTCGAAGAAAAGAGGTATTCTATTCCTCAGTCCTGAAGATATGCTAGAAGCCAAGAAATCTATGCAAGAGAAAGGTATTAAATCTGAAGATGTTAAGAATCTACCACCTATCGAGGAGATACATGGTCTTAATCACCCGACACAGGTAGTAGAGGTAAATTCTCTTCGTAGATTCAACGAGAGTGATATTCCTTTTGACAAACCTGCTAGCTTATGCTCAGATGAATTTGATAACTTTGTTGCCAAACAACAAAGTTTCAATGATTATGTTAGCACACAATTGGAAAGAATGCTCGTATGCTTAATCATTTAAGTGCTTGTGTGGATAGAAATGTCAATGATCTTAAGCTTTTGAGTAAACATGCCTCTATGGTCACTACTCAAGTAGAACAAGTACTTAAGGTTCAAAATGACTTGCTCAATGAGTTGAATAACAATTCTGTTAGAGTCGTCACTAGAGGTGGTAGAATGACTCAGGAACCTTTGTATCCTGAGGGCCATCCTAAGAGAATTGAACAAGATTCTCAAGGAGTTAGCACTCATGCACCTAGTCATCCTAGTAATAGGAAGAAAAAGAAAGATGATAGGAACTTGCATGCTAGCAAACCTGCTGCTGTTACACCTGAGAATCCAAATGATATCTCTGTTTCTGATGCCGAAACACAATCTTGTGATGAACATGAGCCTAATGATAATATCGATAGTGATGTTCATGATGATGCTCAACCTAGTAATGATAAGGATGTGGAGATTGAACCTAGTGTTGATCTTGATAACCCACAACCTAAGAACAAGAGATACGATAAGAACGACTTTATTGCTAGGAAGCATGGTAAAGAAAGAGAACCATGGGTTCAGAAACCCATGCCCTTTCCTGCCAAACCATCCAACAGAAAGGATGATGAGGATTTTGAGCGCTTTGTTGAAATGATTAGACCTATATTTCTGCAAATGCGTTTGAATGATATGCTCAAAATGTCTCCTTATGCTAAGTACGTGAAAGATATTGTGACTAATAAAACGAGGATACCTGAGGTTGAGATTCCACCGTGCTCGCTAATTACACCTTCAAGGGTGGAACTCCTAAGAAACTAGGTGATCCCGGAGTGCCCACTATACCTTGCTCCTTTAAAGGAAGCTACGTCAGAACTGCTTTATGCGATCTTGGAGCCGGTGTTAGTGTTATGCCTCTCTCTCTTTATCGTAGACTTGAATTGGATAAGTTGACAGCCACTGAAATGTCTTTGCAAATGGCCGACCAATCAACTGCTTTTCCTATCGGCATTTGCGAGGATGTGCCTGTTGTGGTTGCTAACGTTCATATCTTAACGGGCTTTGTTATTCTGGATATTCCCAAGGATGATGCCATGGCGGTCATCCTTGGAAGACCCTTTTTAAACACTGTAGGGGCTGTTATTGATTGCAACAAAGGCAATGCCACTTTCCATGTTAATGGTAATGAGCACACGGTGCACTTTCCGAAGAAACAATATCGAGTACATTGCATCAATGCTATTGAAAGAACTTCATCAATTCTTATTGGGAGATTTGAATGCCCTATACCTACTGTCAAGATGAAGTATGATTTACTTGTTGGGGATATGCACATCCCCGTTGAGGTAACCTAGTGATTATTTGAAAATTCTCCGGTTTTATGCGATTCGAAAAAAGTTTGTCAGGGAGACTTGATCAACCTCATTGACAGGTTTCTTTTGATGACCATGAGATGGATGAATCTAGGAGTCACAACCCTTTGTTCCGAACTTTTACTTTCTGTTGTTTAGAAGAAAAATGATAGATTTAGCTTTATTTTCCTGTTTTCTGCCTTTTTCGTCCCTTATTAAAGTGTCCCGAAAATAAAAGTTCTTCAAATCCCCTGAAATCCAAGTATGATTTTATCTGGAATATATTAAAATTTCTGAGATAGAGAGCTAGTCAGGGGGATGCACCAGTGGGCCACAAGCCCAGGAGGCGCGGGCACCCCCCTGTCCGCGCCTGGTAGGCTTGTGGGCCCCACGTGGCCCCCCTCCACTTATTCCAGCTCCCATCTCCTTCTCCTACCTCCAGAAAAAATCATTCCACAACTCAAACCCGTGTTCTTGCTCTTCTTGCTGCGTTTTCAATATCCTTGCGCAAAGCCCCTTTCACCAAACTGTTTTGGGGGAATTGTTCCTTGGTATGTGACTCCTCCATTGGTCCAATTAATTTTTGCTCTAGTGCTTTATTCGTTGCATATTTTTGCTGCCTTGGTGACCCTGTTCTTGAGCTTTGCATGCTAATTTTAGTTGGTCCCAAGTAGTTTTGATGCATGATATGGCCTCTAGGCACTTGTTCACTTCTCTTTTGTGTCACTAAAAATTTCAGAAAAGGAAGATGTTCGGGATAAATTATCATGGTGGTTCCTCAAGCAAAAGGGGTCCTCGTCTCTCGATTTGGGAGCCCGATCCTTACCAACCGAGGAACGCACAGGTACAACCATGTGAATGGCCTTCTAATGAATTCATGATTGATGCAGGTTTCAAAGACGAGTTTGATGCATTTGTTCACAACGCCGGGCTCGAAGAATTCATCTCCAATAAATGTGAACAGTATACTACTCTCACTGCCTCTTTTGTTCGTAGATTCAAATTTTTAGTTGGCCGTGATACATCCATACTGTTTGATCTTTATGACAAATCGTATACCATGGATTTAGAGGATTTTAATAGAATTTGCAAGATACCTGATTGGGGTAGTCTCAATGATCCTCCTAAGTCTTCGGTTAGAGATTTTATCTGTAGTATAACTGTTGGAGAAACTAGAGATATTACGCAGGCTACTGATACGTCTCCGTCGTATCTACTTTTCCAAACTCTTTTGCCCTTGTTTTGGACTCTAATTTGCATGATTTGAATGGAACTAACCCGGACTAACGCTATTTTCAGCAGAATTGCCATGGTGTTGTTTTTGCGTAGAAATAAAAGTTCTCGGAATGACCTGGAAATTTACGGGGATTTTTGTGGAATATATAAAAAATACTAGCGCAAGAATCAACCGGAGGGGTGGAGGTGAGAGCCCACAAGCCCACCAGGCGCGCCCCCTGGCCGCGCCTCGCAGGCTTGTGGGGCCCATGAAGCTCCACCACCTCCAATCTCAGCTCTATTTAGTCCCTTTCATCCAAAAAAAATCAAGAAGAAGAGTTCATCGCGTTTTACGATACGGAGGCACCGCCACCTCGTGTTCTTCCTCTCAAGGGCAGATGTGGAGTCCGTTTTGGGCTTCGGAAAGGGGAGATCGTCGCCATCATCATCACCAACCTTCCTTCATCGCCAATTCCATGATGCTCTTTACCGTTCGTGAGTAATCTCATCGTAGGCTTGCTGGACGGTGATGGGTTGGATGAGATCTATCATGTAATCGAGTTAGTTTTCACGGGGATTGATCCCTAGTATCCACTATGTTCTGAGATTGATGTTGCTACTACTTTGCCATGCTTAATGCTTGTCACTAGGGCCTGAGTGCCATGATTTCAGATCTGAACCTATTATGTTGTCGCCAATATATGCGTGTTCTTGATCCTATCTTGCAAGTTGTAGTCACCTACTATGTGTTATGACCCGGCAACCCCGGAGTGAGAATAGCCGGAACCACTCCCGAAGATGACCATAGTATGAGGAGTTCATGTACTCACCAAGTGTTAATGCGTTGGTCCGGTTCTTTATTAAAAGGAGAACCTTAATATCCCGTAGTTTCCATTAGGACCCCGCTGCAGTGGGAGGGATGGATAATAGATGTCATGAAAGTTCTTTTCCCTAAGCACGTATGACTACATACGGAATACATGCGTACATTACATTGACGAACTAGAGCTAGTTACTTATCTCTCCGTGTTATAACTGTTGCATGATGAATAGCATCCGGCATAATCATCCATCACCGATCCAATGGCTACGAGTTTTTCCTACTGGTCCTTGCTACGTTACTTTGCCGCTACTGCTGTCACTGCTGCTACTGTTACTCTGCTGCTACTGCTGTCACTTTGCTGCTACTGGTTACCATTGCTACTGCTGCTATCATACTACCTTGCTACTGATACTTTGCTACAGATACTAAATCTTTCTGGTGTGATTGAATTGACAACTCAACTGCTAATACTTGAGAATATTCTTTGGCTTCCGCTTGTGTCGAATCAATAAATTTGGGTTGAATACTCTACCCTCGAAAACTGTTGCGATCCCCTATACTTGTGGGTTATCAAGACTATTTTCTCGCGCCGTTGCCGAGGAAGCATAGCTATATTCTCTGAGTCACTTGGGATTTACGTCTGCTGGTCACTATGAGGAATCCGAAAGATCCAAGAACTAAAGTCTTGCCCTCAACTACGAGGACAGGTAAGGAACTGCCATCTAGCTTTGCACTTGATTCACCTTCAGTTATGAGTAAGTTTGCGACACCACCTCCTGCTAGAAATTTAGAGGTGTCGCCTGTGCTTAATGATGCTATTTCTGCTGTCCATGATGCTTGTGATGATGCTATGCTTGATATTGCTTTGCCACTAGGTGCATTCCTTGATGCACAAATTGCTAGAGTTGCTGCTACATGTGATGATACTTCTGAAACTGCTGATACTATTGAAGTAGAACCTGCTATTTTGCCTGTTAGAACTAGCTCTCCTAGATATGAATTGCCTGATATGCCTGAGGGTTATGTTATGGAAGGAGAGATAGCTGAGGACTTTCTTGCTTGTAAGGATAGCTATGATGTTGAGAAATTACTGCTCAAGTGGAAAGAAAAATCTTTGAACGCTAGGATGAAATATGACCCGAAGTTTGCTACTTCACCTATCTTTGTGACCGATAAGGATTATGAATTCTCTGTCGACCCTCAGTTAATCACTCTAATAGAATCTGATCCTTTTCACGGTTATGAGTCTGAAACGGTTGCAGCCCATCTTACCAAACTGCACGATATAGCCACCCTATTCACGAGTGAGGAAAAGATCCGCCACTACTATATCCTCAAGCCGTTTCCTTTCTCGCTAAAGGATGATGCTAAGACTTGGTTCACTTCTCTTGCTCCTGGTTGTGTGCGTAGTCCCCAGGATATGATCTACTACTTGTCTGAAAAATATTTCCAAGCCCATAAGAAGCAAGCTGCCTTGCAGGAAATATACAACTTTGCGCAAGTTGAAGACGAGAGTCCCCCACAAGCTTGGGGGAGGCTCGTCCAACTACTGAATGCTTTGCCTGATCACCCTCTTGAGAAGAATGAAATACTTGTATCTTCTATAATGGACTTACCGATGCTTCTAGAGACCACCTAGATAGTTGTGCCGGTTGTGTTTTTAGGGAACGAACTGTAGAACAAGCTGAGATCCTATTGAATAATATCCTGTGCAATGAGAATGCTTGGACTATTCCTGAACCACCTCCTAAGCCAACTCCTAAGAAAAGAGGTATCCTATTCCTCAGTCCTGAAGATATGCAAGAAGCTAAGAAATCTATGAAAGAGAAAGGCATTAAATCTGAAGATGTCAAAAATCTACCACCTATGGAAGAGATCCATGGTCTCGATAACCCGATACAGGTAGTAGAAGTAAATTATCTTCGTAGATTCAATGAGAGTGATATTCCTTTTGATAAACCCGCTAGCTTATGCCTGGATGAATTTGATAACTTTGTTGCAAAACAATAAAGTTTCAATGATTATGTTAGCAGACAATTGGAACAGTATGCTCGTATGCATAGTCATTTAAGTGCTTGTGTGGACAGAAACGTCAATGATCTTAAGCTCTTGAGTAAACATGCCTCTATGGTTACTACTCAAGTAGAACAAGTACTTAAGGCTCAAAATGACTTGCTCAATGAGTTGAATGACAATTCTGTCAGAGTCGTCACTAGAGGCGGTAGAATGACCCATGAACCTTTGTATCCTGAGGGTCATCCTAAGAGAATTGAACAAGATTCTCAAGGAGTTAGCACTGATGCAACTAGTCATCCTAGGAAGAAGAAGAAAGATGATAGGAACTTGCACGCTAGCAACCCTGATGCTGTTACACCTGAGAGTCCCAACGATGTCTTTGTTTCTGATGCTGAAACGCAATCTGGTGATGAACATGACCCTAATGATAATATCGATAGTGATGTTCATGAAGATGCTCTACCTAGCAATGATAAGGATGTGGAGATTGAACCTGTTGATCTTGATAACCCACAACCTAAGAATAGAAGATACGATAAGAATGACTTCGCTGCTAGGAAGCATGGTAAAGAAAGGGAACCATGGGTACAAAAACCCATGCCTTTTCCTCCGGAACCATCCAAGAAAAAGGATGATGGGGATTTTGAGCGCTTTGTTGAAATGATTAGACCTGTCTTTCTGCAAATGTGTTTGACAGATATGCTCAAAATGTCTCTGTATGCTAAGTACATGAAAGATATTGTGACTAATAAAAGGAGGATACCTGAGGTTGAGATTTCCACCATGCTCGCTAACTATACCTTCAAGGGTGGAACTCCTAAGAAACTAGGTGATCCCGGAGTGCCCACTATACCTTGCTCCATTAAAGAAAACTACGTTAGAACTGCTTTATGCGACCTTGGAGCCGGTGTTAGTGTTATGCCTCTCTCTCTTTATCGTAGACTTGAACTGGATAAGTTGACACCCACTGAAATCTCTCTGCAAATGGACGTCAAATCAACTGCTTTCCCTATCGGCATTTGTGAGGATGTACCTGTTGTGGTTGCGAACGTTACTATCTTAGCAGACTTTGTTATCCTGGATATTCCCGAGGACGATGCCATGGCCGTCATCCTTGGAAGACCCTTTCTAAACACTGCAAGGGCTGTTATAGATTGCAACAAAGGCAATGTCACTTTCCATGTCAATGGTAATGAGCATACGGTGCACTTTCCGAAGAAACAATATCGAGTACATTGCATCAATGCTATCAAAAAAACTTCATCGATTCTTATTGGGAGCTTTGAATGCCCTATACCTCCTGTCAAGATGAAGTATGATTTGCTTGTTGGTTATATCCACAGCCCCATTGAGGTAACCTAGTGACTATTCAAAAATTCTCCGTTTCCTTTTGCGATTCGAAAAAGTTTGTCAAGGAGACTTGGTCAACCTCATTGACGGATTTCTTTCGATGACCATGAGATGGATGAATCGAGGAGTCACAAACCTCTGTTTCAAGCTTTCACCTTCGGTTGCTTAGAAGAAAAATGATACGTTTAGTTTAGTTTTTCCTGTTTTGTGCTTTTAGCGTCCCGTAGAAAAGTACCCCGAAAATATAAGTTCTCCGAATGTCCTGAAAATCAAGTATGATTTTTTCTGGAATTTTGGAAAAATACTGAGAAGGGGAGCTAGTCAGGGGGCTGCACCAGTGGGCCACAAGCCCTGGAGGCGCGGGCACCCCCCTGGCCGCGCCTACCAGGCTTGTGGGGCCCACGTGTACCCCTTCCTCTCATTCTAGCTCCCATATGCTTCGCCAACCTCCAGAAAAAATCGTTTCGCAGCTCAAACTCGTGTTCTTGCTCTTTTTGCTGGGATTTTCGATCTCCTTGTGCAAAGCACCATTCACCAAGCTGTTTTGGGGAAATTGCTCCTTGGTATGTGACTCCTCCATTGGTCCAATTAGTTTTTGCTCTAGTGCCTTATACGTCGCCTAGTTTTGCTGCCTTGGTGACCCTGTTCTTGAGCTTTGCATGCTAATTTTAGCTGGTCCCAAGTAGTTTTGATGCGTGATATGGCCTCTAGGTACTTGTGGGAGTAGTTGCTACGAGTTTCGTTGGGCCTTGTTCACTTTTCCTTAGAGTCACTAAAATTTCAGAAATTTTCAGAGATAGAAGAAGGAAAAGATGAGGAGGTTCTTAAGAGGCTCTTCAAGCCGTGACCCCAAGGATGATGGGAATGAGAAGAATAAACCCAAGTATCCGGTCCCCCGAGTTGCAGAAGTTCAAGCGTGCGAGTGGCCAAGCGATGTGTTCTTATGCGCCGTCGGACTTTATGAGGACTTTTATTACTTGGTGGAGAAAGCAGGCCTTACCTCCTTCGTTGAAGATAAGTGTCCGCAATACCTCATCCTCACTAATATTTCCGTGCAAAGCTTTAACTTCTATCCAAGGAAGAATCAACCTATGGTTGAGTTCAAGTTATATGATATCCCCCAACGCATGCCACTTTAGGATTTTTGCAATGTTTGCAAATTACCTTATGTTGGGGATATTCATGAACCCCGTTCACGAGACTTGGAAGCTTTCATCGATACTATTGCTGTAGGAGAGGAGAGAGGAGTGTCTTGCGCTAGAGCTGCTAGCATACATTTTCTCGTGCTTTGGTACTTCTCATTATTCGTGGGAAAATGTTTGATTGGCCGTGGGAAAGCTGGAGTCCTTAGCTCTCCAGATCTTGCGGTTTTGCGCGAAGCCCTTTATAATGATAAAACTTATAGCTTGGGCGTTGTAGTAGCTCAACGGTTGAACACGAACCGTTCTAAAGGCGTTTTCTATGGAGGTATCTACGCTACTCGTCTTGCTAGACATTTTGAGATGCATATTAGACTGGACGAGGAAGAAGAGATTCTTCTTCCCGAGGGATATCTAGATTATGATAGCATGGTTCGCCATGACTTTCTTGGTAGAGATATAAATAGAAGGATGATTTATAACCTGGTATTTAGTCAGGGTACTCGTGAGACTATTACTTTGCCTGCTCCTTCTTTGTTCAATCTTCATATAGGCATGTACATTATTATGCCCTCGGACATCTACGCATATTGGGGCATGGCCCAACCACAGGTGCCCGTGCCCGAGCTGCCAGTCGTGTACCAGACGCCAGTTTATCAGTGGGAGCTAGAGGAGCTCACCCAGCAGTGGCACCCTCAGTGCACTCCGGAGTACCCCGGAGCTGGTTATGTCCCTCCTTGGGAGTAGACCAACTTAGGCCAAAAGCCTAAGCTTGGGGGAGTACGTGTTTCTCACCGACTTTATATTCATGCTCAGACTTTCACTTTGTTAGTCAGTGTTCACACTTTGCCACTGTATCATCCATGCTAGTTTATTTTCTTTTTCTCGTTTTCTTTTCGTGTGTTTGTCTAGTTTGAGAAAACCCCCAAAAAAAATTCTTTTCTTATTTTGCTTGTTGGGAGCTTTCTCGTGGAAATAGTTTTCTTTTTCTTTGGGTCAAGGTAGAAGACCATGGTTACAATGTTTAGTGGCTCTCGCATGCATATTTGTTTATCTTTCAAAGAGCCATATTACTTTGTCTTCCCCTTTGTGTTTGCTTGCAGATTCCAGCTTAGCCCAATGCACGAGCACACTTATTATTGTTCACATCATTCGGTCGTGCAAGTGAAAGGCAATAATGACGATATATGATGAAGTGACTGAGCCTGGAAAAGCTGGTATGAACTCGATCTATTTTGTTTTTGTAAATATGACTAGCTCATCGTTCCCGATTTAGCTTTGTTGTGAGAGAAACATGTTTGAAATGACAACTTAAAATCATAGTTTCTGATGCCATGCTTAATTAGCTAGGAGCTTATAATGGTTTGCCTTGGATGCCAACATGAATCTTGAGATGATTATGATGTAGTATGATAGGATGGTACCCTCCTTTGAATGATTCAAGTGGCTTGACTTGGCGCATGTTTACGCATGTAGTTGAAACAAAATCAAAATAGCCTCTATGATATTCATGTTCATGGTGATTTATGTCCTACTCATGCTTGCACTCAATGTTGGTTAATCTCAATGCATTTTGATGACTGTTGTCGCTCTCTAGTTGGTCGCTTCCCAGTCTTTTGATATCCTTCACTTGTACTAAGCGGGAATACTGTTTGTTTCTACGGCAACAAAAGTCCTTCCCCGGCAACGCCAGGAATTCTTCTTGCTACTTCTCAAACAACAGCGCCAAAAATTGACACGTTGAGAGAGACTTGCTTGCGTCGGTTTTTTCCCTTGAAGAGGAAAGGGTGATGCAACTGAGGTCACCGCACGGTATGAACCCAAAACCAAGCACTTCTCCCATTGCAAGAATCATAGATCTAGTTGGCCAAACAAAACCCACAACTCGAAGAGAATTACAAGGATATGAAATCATGCATAAGAGAGATCAGAAGAAACTCAAATAAGATTCATAGATAATCTGATCATAAATCCACAATTCTCCGGATCTCGACAAACACACCGCAAAAGAAGATTACATCGGATAGATCTCCATGAAGATCATGGAGAACTTTGTATTGAAGATCCAAGAGAGAGAAGAAGCCATCTAGCTACTAGCTATGGACCCGTAGGTCTATGGTGAACTACTCACACATCATCGGAGAGGTCATGGTGTTGACGAAGAAGCCCTCCGTATCCGAATCCCCCCTCCGGCAGGGCACCAGAACGTGCCCCAGATGGGATCTTGCGCAGACAGAAGCTTACGGCGGCGGAAAAGTACTTTCGATGATCTCTTGATGTTTTCTGGGATTTTAGGGAATATATAGGCGCAAAACCTAGGGCAGAGGTGGACGAGGGAGCCCACAAGCCAGGGAGGCGCAGGCCCCCTGGCCGCGGCTAGGGGGCTTGTGGAGTCCCTGCAGGCCCCCTGCCCTGATTCTCCGGCTTCCCAATCTTTTTCTGTTTCGGAAAAAATCTTTTTGGCAGTTTCATTCCATTTGGACTCCGTTCAAAATCCTCCTGTGAAAGGGGTCAAAAACATGGAAAAAACAGGAACTCGCACTTGGCTCTGAGTTAATAAGTTAGTCCCAAAAATATATGTAAAAGGCATGCAAAACAACCAAAGTTTGACAAGATAATAGCATGAAACCATCAAAAATTATAGATACGTTGGAGACGTATCACTTGTGCATCCACTTCCATAAACCCAAAGTTGTTCCATATGAGTCCACCATACCTACCTATATGCGGTATCTACCTACCGTTCCAAGTAAATTTGCATGTGCCACTCTCTAAACCTTCAAGAAATAATCTGTTTTGCATGCCCGAACCGCTCATGTGGTGACAAGGTGCGATCAGTATCTTCCATGCTAGGCGTGTTATCCTCGATATGTGTTTATTCACTATCACTCACGAGAAAGGGGTCGGTAATTGGAATGCCCAGTTCCATGCTCAAATCAAAAAGATAATTGCAAACAAAACTCCCCTGGATTGATGTTGGTATGGACGGCACCCGAGTATTCGGCTAGTCGTGGAGTTTGATTGATCGGTGGTGGGGGAGTCATAACTTTAATTTTTCTGTTTGGGAACCGCCTATAGCATGTGTAGCGTGGAATATGGTGAAAACTCTTGGTCATTGCATTGACAATGAAAGCATGCCACCCAAAATTATTATCTCTGTTTTAAAAGCATGAGCTCTGGCACCTCTGCAAATCAATGCTACCCTCTGCGAAGGGTCTGTCTATTTATGTTCCTGTTGAGTCATCCTCTTCTTATAAAAGCACAAATTAGAGAGCACCTCTATCATTTTTATGCTTTGCTTTTGACTAATATTGAGTATGACTGTGACTGGATCTTCTTTAACATGAATTACAATGTTTAGTCAGCCCTTGGTCTTTGAAGGTGCTCTGCATTTATGTTTTGCGGTCTCAGAAAGAGCTAGCGAGATACCATGTGTTCGTACTGCTTCATGATTATCTTGATTGAAGTGTTGACGTTTGAAACTTATTATTATTGCTCGCTAGTTGATTATGCCATTGATATGAGTTTACCATGAGACCTAGATGTCATTTGCTTATGTGGTTAGCTTGTGATCTTGCTGAAATTATGGATATGAGTTAGACATAGTTGCAACAACAAGATCAAACAGAGTTCATAAAAGTTTTTCTTTTGTTTCTTTCAATTTGTCAACTGAATTGCTTGAAGACAAGCAAGGCTTTAAGCTTGGGGAAGTTGATATGTCTCCGTCATATATACTTTTCCAAACTCTTTTGCCCTTGTTTTGGACTCTAATTTGCATGATTTGAATGGAACTAACCCGGGCTAACGCTGTTTTCAGCAGAATTGCTATGGTGTTGTTTTTGCGTAGAAATAAAAGTTCCTGGAATGACCTGGAAATTTACAGGGATTTTTTGTGGAATATATAAAAAATACTGGCGCAAGAATCAATCGGAGGGGTGGAGCTGAGCGCCCACAAGCCCACCAGGCGCGACCCCCCTGGCCGCGCCTGACAGGCTTGTGGGGCCCACGAAGCTCCACTGCCTCCAATCTCAGCTCTATTTAGTCCCTTTCGTCCGGAAAAAAATAAAGAAGAAGAGTTCATCGCGTTTTACGATACGGAGGCGCCGCCTCCTCCTGTTCTTCCTCTGGAGGGCTGATCTGGAGTCCGTTCTGGGCTGTGGAAAGGGGAGATCGTTGCCATCGTCATCACCAACCTTCCTTCATGACCAATTCCATGATGCTCTTCACCGTTCGTGAGTAATCTCATTGTAGGCTTGCTGGACGGTGATGGGTTGGATGAGATCTATCAAGTAATCGAGTTAGTTTTGACGGGGATTGATCCCTAGTATCCACTATATTCTGAGATTTATGTTCTACTACTTTGCCATGCTTAATGCTTGTCACTAGGGCCTGAGTGCCATGATTTCAGATCTGAACCTATTATGTTGTCGCCAATATATGTGTGTTCTTGATCCTATCTTGCAAGTTGTAGTCACCTACTATGTGTTATGACCCGGCAACCCCGAAGTGACAATAGCCGGAACCACTCCCGGAGATGACCATAGGACGAGGAGTTCATGTATTCACCAAGTGTTAATGCGTTGGTCCAGTTCTTTGTTAAAAGGAGAACCTTAATATCCCGTAGTTTCCATTAGGACCCCGCTGCCACGGGAGGGATGGACAATAGATGTCATGCAAGTTCTTTTCCCCAAGCACGTATGACTACATACGGAATACATGCCTACATTACATTGACGAACTAGAGCTAGTTACTTATCTCTCTGTGTTATAATTATTGCATGATGAATAGCATCCGGCATAATCATCCATCACCGATCCAATGCCTACGAGTTTTTCCTACTGGTCCTTGCTACGTTACTTTGCCGCTACTGCTGTCACTGCTGCTACTGTTACTCTGCTGCTACTGCTGTCACTTTGCTGCTACTCGTTACCGTTGCTACTGCTGCTATCATACTACCTTGCTACTGATACTTTGCTGCAGATACTAAATCTTTCAGGTGTGGTTGAATTGACAACTCAACTGCTAATACTTGAGAATATTCTTTGGCTTCCCCTTGTGTCGAATCAATAAATTTGGGTTGAATACTCTACCCTTGAAAACTATTGCGATCCCCTATACTTGTGGGTTATCAGCTACCATGGGGAGTATTCATTTTCCTGCCTTACATTACTTTGCCCTCTTCATAGGTAGATGCATTAACGGCAAGATTGAGCATTTTCACCTCTGCGCACCTGACCTTAGTATTCTTAAGAGCGCAGTAACGGGTGATAGAAGTTTCAACACGGGAGCTATAATCGCGAGGAGGCTAAATTATAATGCTAATTTAGGGGATTTCTTTGGTGGGATCTGTGCCACTCGCATAGCAAATTTTCTTGGAGTACCCATCCGCGAAGGAGATCCCCCACTCCATACAACTTTCCTTGATCGCTCCGCTATGACACGTTATCAGTTCCTTGAGAGGGATAATGAATCCCTCCGATACCGGTTAATATTTAACCGACAGGGTGTTTTCCATATTACCCTTCCTGCTCCTGCCTTCTTTGACTTTTAGGTAAAACGGAGATATTACATAACCAGAGGAGAGGCATAGGAGTATGAGAGGGAGGCAAAGGCTGCTCGCCTCCGTGAGGAAGCTATTCAGGCGGTAGCTGCCGCGTTCCCGTACAACCCCCATTATGATTTTGGATATCGCCCGGACCAGCCGTGGGAGTAGACCAACTTAGGCCAAAAGCTTAAGCTTGGGGGAGTACGTGTTTCTCACCAAGTTTATATTCATGCTCACGCTTTCACTTTGATAGTCAGTGTTCACACTTTGCCACTTTATCATCCATGCTAGTTTATTTATTTTTCTCGCTTTCTTCTCGTGTGTTTCTGTAGTTCGAGAAAAAAAAATTAGTTGTAGGTTTACTTTCCAACTTGCTTAGTGGTGTTTAGAGAGAAAACCCAAAAAGATTTCCCGTTCTTCTTTTGCTTGTTGGGAGCTTTCCCGTTGATGACCCACAAGTATAGGGGATCTATCGTAGTCCTTTCGATAATTAAGAGTGTCGAACCCAACGAGGAGCAGAAGGATGTGACAAGTGGTTTTCAACAAGGTAATATCTGCAAGCACTGAAATTATCGGTAACAAGTGATTGTATGATGAGGTGATTCGTAGCAAGCAACAAGTAAAAAAAGTAGCAACGATGCAGCAAAGTGGCCCAATCCCTTTTGTAGCAAGGGACAAGCCTGGACAAAGTCTTATAGGAGGGAAAACGCTCCCGAGGACACACGGGAATTTCTGTCATGCTAGTTTTCATCATGTTCATATGATTCTCGTCCGTTACTTTGATAGTTTGATATGTGGGCGGATCGGCGCTTGGTTACTGCCCTTACTTGGACAAGCATCCCACTTATGATTAACCCCTCTCGCAAGCATCCGCAACTACGAAAGAAGAATTAAGACAAAGTCTAACCATAACATTAAACTAGTGGATCCAAATCAGCCCCTTACGAAGCAACACATAAACTAGGGTTTAAGCTTCTGTCACTCTAGCAAACCATCATCTAATTACTACTTCCCAATTACTTCCTCTAGGCCCAAATAATGGTGAAGTGTTATGTAGTCGACATTCACATAACACCACTAGAGGAAAAACAACATACAACACATCAAAATATCGAACGAATACCAAATTCACATGACTACTATTAGCATGAATTATCCCATGTCCTCAGGAACAAAAGTAAATACTCACAAAGCATAATCATATTCATGACCAGAGAGGTAATGAGTAGCATCAAGGATCTGAACATAAACTCTTCCACCAAATACTCCAACTAGCATCAACTACAAGGAGTAATTAACACTACTAGCAACCTTACAAGTACCAATCGGAGTCGTGAGACGGAGATTGGTTACAAGTGATGAACTAGGGTTTGGAGATGAGATGGTGCTGATGAAGATGTTGATGGTGATGAGTCCCCTCCGATGAGAGGAGTGTTGGAGATGACGATGGCGAAGATTTCCCCTCCGGGAGGGAAGTTTCCCCGACAGGATCGTCCTGCCGGAGCTCTAGATTGGTTCTGCTCAAGTTCCACCTCGTGGCGGCAGCTCCTCCCGAAAGCTCCCTTCTGATTTTTTCTCGAACTAAACCCTTCATATAGCAAAATATGAGCGCCGGAGGGGCAATAGGGGGCCCACAAGCCCCCAGGCCCGACCGGGGGGGGGGGGGGGGTTGGTCGGGCCTGGCATGCTTGTGGCCTCCTGGTGGTGCCCCTCTGGCACTTCTTCCGCCCAGTATTTTTTATATATTCCCAAAAAAATCCACGTTGATTTCACGGCTTTTGGAGTTGCGCAGAATAGGCATCTCAAACTTGCTCCTTTTTCAGGCCAAAATTCCAGCTGCCGGAATTCTCCCTCTTCATGTAAACCTTGCAAAATAAGAGAGAAAAGGCATAAGTATTGTACCTTGAAGTGTAATAACAGCCCAAAAAGCAATATATATCAACATGAGAGCATGATGCAAAGTGGACGTATCAACTCCCCCAAGCTTAGACCTCGCTTGTCCTCAAGCGAAAGCCTAGATCAATAAACATGACCACATGTTTAGGGAGAGAGGTGTCGACAAAACAAGATATGAACATGCAGGCATCATGATCATGATTAGAATAGCAATACCAACATATAATCTCTGATGCTAAAGTGACAATTCCTTCACAAGGTAAAGTATGGATCAAGAACCTGTGACAGCCCGATGCCGTCGTTCCAGAAGATTCCCCCTTCTATTCCGTTTCCGTCGTGTGATTAGATTTATTCGTTGCATCATCATGTAGTTTGCATCATCGCATCATGGATGGCATCATGTCATCTGTGCTTGTCTAGTGTGGCTAGTTGCACCTCGTTGTTTGAGTGTGAGCGCATGTGTGTATGTGCCTTAGGGCCTTGCAACGTGATTGGGTGCAAGAAGTTCAAGCTTGTAACCCTGTTGCACCGAGGACCTAAAAACCTTCACTCCCCCTCTCCCCTCTTATTTCGTTTTGTGGTTTTGCTAAAGTTCCGTTTAACCCCTATTTTAAAAAAAGCATCTTCTTTTAAAAAGGTCCTTTTATTAAATGCGGGGGCAACCCTTGGGTTTCCTTTATTTTTCTCCTTTGGTTTTATTTTAAAAACCGTATCTTTTACTTTTCTCTTTTAAATGGCTTTTATTTTATTCTTTAAATAAAAGAGGTTTTATTTTATTCTTCAAAAGGGTTTTAATTTTTAATTCTTTAAAAGGTTTATTTTACTCTTCGAAAAGGTTTCATTTTTATTTGTTTAAAATGGCCAATCTAATTTTATGGATTGGAGTATAATTTTCAAAGGGAGCAAAATCATTTTTTTTATTTTCTTTTTTTTATTAAAAGTTCTTCTTTGTTTAAGATTCTTTTCTGTTTTAGAAGGAAAATAAAATGAAGAGGGAGAGGCCCAGCCGTCCCAGGCCAACCAGCCCCCCCCAAACTTAGCGAAGGGAGGCCCGACCGATCCCTTCTCCTCTCTCGTTCCTCCCCCTTTCCCCGTGCGCCGTTGTTCCCCCCCCCCCCCGCATCGTTCCTCTCCTCCATTGCCCTGATTCCCTCTTGCCCGAGCTGCTCGTCGCTGCTCCTTCCTCGCTGCGCCGCCATGCTCCCCTCGGCCTCAGCTGCGTAGCTCCGGCCCCGCCGCCATGCCCGTGCCCTGGCCTCGCATCTCCTCTTCCTCGCCGCAGGTTAACCGCCTCCAGGCACCTGCCCCGCTGCAGCTGCCCTCGTGCCATGGAGCCGAGCTCCACCCAGCCATGGCCACGACACGAGGTGCCTGCCTTGTGTCGCCCCGCTCCCGATCCGGTCATGCCCCGCTCACCCCCCGTTCCCTCGTCTGCGCGTCGAGCTGCGCCGCCGCGCTCTACTTCTGCTGGGCAGAAGAAGCGCCTCAACCCCCCCTCGCGCGCGTGTTGACCAAGCTAAGCCCAGCCCCAGCGCTCGTGTGGGTCGTGAGTGCGCAGTCCGGCCTCCTCCATCGCCCCGCATCTCCTGAAGCCGCCCCACCTCCGCGCCGCATCCCCCGCATGTCTTCGCCCCACCGTTCAGCAGGGACCGCGCCGCCTCTTCCACCGGTGCTTTGCTGCGCGCCGAGCCGCCCCTCCAAGCCCGGCCTCCTGCTTGCTGCTCGCCGGCGCCACCCTAGCTGTGTTGTTGTTGTTGCATTTTGTTTGCTGCTGCCTAATGCTGTTGCCGAGGTTGCTGTTGCTGCTTGCTACCGCCGCTGTCGGTGCTTGCTGCTTGCTGTAGCTAGATGTGCTAGTTGCTGTTGCTAGCATTTCTAGTTGTAGGTGCTGCTTGCTTGGCTAGCTAGCTAGTTGCTGTAGATGCTATAGTTTGCTTGCGTGTAGCTGTTGCTCTTGATGCTGCCGCTGCTAGCTAGCTTAGCTGCTGCTAAGTTTGCCTGCCGACGCTAGGTAGATTGATGTTGCTTGCTTATGTTGCATCGCCGCGTAGACCATCCCCGCTGTCGTGGGTCATCGACATGATTCACGATCACCACGACGTCCTCGATGACCCCGGAAACGAGGTCGACTTCCTCGACGTCGCCGAAGACTCGTGTTCAACTAACGAGGTGAAGACCGTAACCGACGCCGAAGACCCATGAAGCACGACGCCGAGCGAACGACTACCGTCGACGAGACCGAGTACCTCGACTTCCACGACGACCACGGTACCACGACTTCCACGACGTCCATGACGACCGTTGTTCCCCTTCACCGACCCGATTCCCTCCGATTCAAACGCGTTGAAGGTATACCGATGGGACATGTCGTGTACCGTGTACTAGTGATGTATGAATGTATGTATGTATGCGGCTATATATGTTTGCCCGTTGCATGTTGTCTACCTTTTCGTCGTGCCCCCGACACGTGGGAACCTGAGATACGGGATCACCCCATCTTTACTTAATGTTCCCACACACGCTTCCCAGTATGTTGACTCGATATCTCGTTGAGTATCAGGATAAGAACGTTGCCGTGGCATCGTTTCCGTCTTGCCGCCTTGGTTCCCTCTCGCTCGCCGTGGAGACACATGTTCCTTTCTCTTCTTGCCCGTGGTGTTGTAACTTGCATGCATGTCGCATTCATGGCATGATATATTGTGTTGCATGCCTCTTGTGCCGTAGCTCCGTTCTATGCTCCGCGTGTTAACCGACTAGGATGACTGTAGGATCTCGCTTCACCCCTTGCCATGTTAAAAACATTTAATCTTGCCGGTAAATTAACGGGAGTGAACTAATAATTAAACGTGGAGTTCC